>NW_007578330.1:96936-116927 GCF_000690725.1 Stegastes partitus
TCTGATGAATGCTGATTCTTTACAATCCTTCCTTACTGATCGTGTTTTCTTTTGACAAATTGGATTTGTTTATGAATCAAGTTTTTAAATGCACCAGACTTTTACCTTGGACTCTGCAGACATATTTATGTGGTCACATTGTTGGGACAATTCTTGCAGCATTGGTACATTTGTGAACAAAGAAGTCGTCCCCAAAGGATAAATTAGATTTAGCATGCTGTAGTCATGGCTAAGGTTTAGGTAATGTCGGCATTAAACAACAAAAACATCAGCCAGCCATGACTGAACCCAATCAGAAGTGAGGTGTCAGGAACTAAAACTAGCACAGAGTGTGAGTATTTCTCATTTTAACCCATGTAGTGTTTCCCAGTCAAGCCTTATGATGCAGCAAAGCTAAAAAGAAATCATACTGGTGCTTGTCAGTAGAACAGTAGAGTTGAATCCCAGCACCTTACTCATCGCCCATGTATGCCAGTCATGTTGTGAAAGATGGCGAGCTACGGAAAGTTGATGTCATACAGTCTGTGATCCTCTACCAAGTCGTGGCGGGAATTTATGACTTGGCAAAAGTCCCAGAGGAAATTATCTTGAGTCAATGCAAAAGCCTCCTATTGACAGAAACATATTTTTGTCTGTGAGCGTGTGCACTTTAGTTGTGACACTTAAACATGTGTGTGACATTATAGAAAATATACAGTAGCTATTGACGTGGTTTTTTTGCAATGTGGAATTGGGAAGCAAGAAAAAGAGTGATGGACGAACAGGAACAAAAAAAAACTGGAGAGGTAAGACAGATAAGAAGCAGAGTAAGAGCCATAATGACTGCAAGTGAGAGATAAAGTGAGGCAGAGGACAACTGAAACTGTAGACTGGCATCTGGTAAACACATCTTACATAATGAGGCATTTGCAGCTCTCAACAACCTGCTGCTATGCTTCACAAACAGCTCAGGCAGTCAAAACCCTGCTGGCGTGTTGTGTTTGTGTGTGAGTGTGTGTGTGTGTGTGCGAACACATCAGAGAATGTAGGCAAAGTGAATCAATACAGTGAACCATAAATGCAAAACAACATCCTGAAATATTGAGAGGCAGACACACAACGGGGCAACCTTCGTAAGACCTTCGCTGTCTTCTGTGTGACTCAAGGCACAAAAACTGAACCCTGAGAGAAAAGAGGGAGGGTGGATGAATAAAAAAACAGATGAAAGCCGAGGAGGAGAGGACCCTCTTTTCCATTTATTTATGGGTTTTGAAATAGTTGTCAGATTCCCCGAACTGAAAATGAAAAACAAAAGAGCGGGAAAATAGGTTGAATAAGAGAAGGGGATGTAAAATGAAAAGATAATTGGACAGGGAGAAATTAAAAAAAACTACCAAGGTGAAAAGATAATGAGTGAAAATTAAAACACTCTAGAAAGAAAAAAAACAAAAACCAGAAATTAGAAAGAGGTGAAAATTTTAAGCAAGACAGGAAGGATCCAGGCGAGAAGTAAGCTATGAAGAAAGATAGGAGGCAGGTGCAGGATTCCAATTAAGAAAGTGGTAATAAAGAAATCGAGGGCGGAAAAAGAAGTCAGATGGGGAACAGAATCTAGGATGGAAAAAGTGAAATAAGGTCAAATTAAGGAAGCTACAAATAATCAATTTATTAAAATTTAACGTGAAGACTTGAAATGCTCCGGGTGTTTCTATCATTAAAAACAGAAATGTGGCATAGGAATAGCTTAATATCTTGAAAAATATGCCTATTTGCTGTCTTGTTAGGAGTGCTAGGTGAGAATATTGACACTACTCTCATGCCTGTACAGTAAATATGATGCTTCAGCCAGTTAGCCAGTGTAGGGGGATCTATCAGTCACTTTCACACAAAGTGTTGCTCTTACAGTTTTAAGTAAGGATTAAATAAACAAGATATAATGTGTTAACGAGTGAGTTTCAAAAGTGCTGGTAGGATTTACCTTTACTTTAAGCTAAGCTAACCAGTTGGTGGTGCCAGCTTTGTTTTACTGAACAAACTTTTCATCTCATTGGGAAGCAAATGAAGGTATTTTCTCATACGTCTAACTTTCCCAGTCTGTTTTATTTATATCCACATCTCAAGAGCTCTCAAGTCATTTATTTTTGATAGCAGTGTCCCCACAATAAGCAAATCTTTAGTGTTCGCATGTTTTGCAGCTAATGTGGCTAATGTTACCATCAGTTTTGATCATATGCCCACAGTTCAGAGTTCTGTGGAAACTGTAAAGCTGAGGGACATTGGGAGGTTGTGGAAACTTGAAGAGTGATTTAAAACCAATAAACAAGGACTGGGCAGGTTACTGTGTTTTCATATCTCCTGTCTACCAGGGTTTACATCTGTTTCCTTCTCTCCGGCTCCCTGTGCTCACATATACTGCATTTCAACACAAACGAAACTCTCAATAAGGTTGTTCTCACTAACATATTTTTTCTGGTGTTCCAGCAGAACGGATCATGACTAAAAGAAAGTGAAATAGGGATTGAACCCCAGCCCATTAACACAACATGTTAACTGGCAGTCACTTAACAGCTATTTTTAAGCTCCTGCTCTGCAGCTAAACGGCTGATTTCATAGCTGCAACACCGTTTGACACACTCAATCCACACATGAGTTAAAAACAACTGCTGTGTTGAGAATTCTACGTTAAAATTATCGCTTAGAGAGAATGTTAAAAGCAATAGAAAATCCTGGTCTCGCACACCAACTAACTGTAACATGGAGACAAAGACATTGCTCAATAATACTATACATAACTAAACCCGAGGGTCACCATGGTGCTGTGCTTCTGGTCTTGCATGACTGAAGGCCTTCTCATATGTACAATTTTATATCCAGCCAATCCAACAGTGCGTGTTTCAGGACACACCATTTTTTACTGTCATATACCTGTCCAGTCTGTAAGCACCACAGGGACTCCGGTCCACACCGCAGCCACCTCAACAGAACAGAACACAGCACAGTCGCAGCAGTAAGAACCTTTTTTCTCTGTAGACAGATGGTCAGTGGGGAATAACACCACAGCAGCAACATCCAAAAGAGACCAGGGATGTTTAAAGGACCAATGCATCAACCAGACAAGATCACAGCAGCCCAGAGAGTCAACAGGGAATAAAGACAATGATGTATGAGCCTAAAAGGGAATCACCCTGACTGGGCAAGGAGAGGGACGTTACACAAGCCATCTGTCAAAACCATGCATTTTTTTCATTCGTCTTTTTATTGAACTTTGGGCATGTTACTAAAGAAATACAAAGCACTTTTTATGCATTTTTATGAGCTCTTTGTATGCAAACTAAGAGAGACAAAAAAAAAAGAAGCCCCATCTCATTTTAATATTAAACCTCTTCACATCATGTTCCTGCATCAAACAGAACCTGTTGTATTTACTTTGCTGCAGGCTCTACAACAAAACAACAAGGACACAAAATGAGACGAAACAGTCATCAACCCAGAATGACTGAACTGCTGTGATGTGACCCAGTGGTATTTTTAAAGTGGGAGGTTGAGGCTGTGTGTGTCTGCGTGTGTTCTACTGTGAGCCATGTAAGCTATTAATGATTTTAAAGGCAGCTTCAACTATTCATTGTTAAAACGTCTCTTTATTGCTGTCTTTATTTCTGCTTTGTCACTGTGTATTTGGCTCTTGTTTGCCTCCAACGACTTCTCTCAAAACTTAAGTTCATCAAAAGCTCGCGCACACACACACACCCACACACACACAGACTCGCTGACACATATAACAACAAGTTACGCACATACCGTGGCACTGGCTGAGGCTTAGCGTTAACAATGAGAACGGACGGCAGGCTAATGAACATGTCATGGCCGATTGGAAGGGGATTAATGAGCACAGACACACGGATGTACACACAGTGACACACACACATACACAGGCAGGCAGGTCCTCCATGCCTGACTAAACTCCAGAAGAAACCATTTTGTCCGCATGCAACAGCTTCCCTGGGGGAAAACATGTCGTTTAACACTTCACTAATGTGTCTGGGTGCTAATAAATGGCACACCCATTAGCAAAAACACACATAAAGCGAGGTGAGACATGCTTTGCAGTTTGCTTGAAAGCGTTCTAAAAAATCAAAACCAAGCAATTATGTGCTAATTTATTAAAAATGTGATAATTAATTATCATAAAATTATTGCAGCTACCAGATAAGATATTGCAGAGTAGAAAAGGGTGTATTTAATGCTAATACATGAAATCTAAACTGAAGCAGCATTTACTGGGCAAAGCAAGGCCACACAGCACACAACATATATATCTGCACCAAAGAATGGGATTATTTATTCAATGATATTGCTGTTTCTTTTAAGTCTTTTTCCTGGCTGTCAGCAGCAATTAAACATGAGCAGGGAACTGAAAGGCAATTATGATTCAGGTTCTAATTGACATTTTCAGTTGCTGGGGCAACTTGTCTTCTATTAACATTAGCTTAGAGTTAATGATGCTGAATATGGAGCGCTGCATATGTCTCTCGTAGTGAGCATTTTCTATTTTCTGCTGTCGTCCTTTCATGTATTTATTTCAGCTGCCTCACACGTCCACAGAAACATGTAAACACACACACTCAGAAGGCAAAACGCTCAGAAGAGCAGAGCAGGCTACACATCAGCTTTCAGAGGAGGGAGACAAGAACAAGAGAATAGAGAATAAAAGCAGTAAACATCCAAACACCCCTTCCTTTTTTTCCCCTCATCCAAAACAAACTCTTAAGTGCAACTCCTAAAAGTATTATTCTACTATTCGGCTCTTGATTTTGCACTTCTACTTTCTTCTGGTACATTTTGGGTCTGCTCCATTCTGCTTTTTCGCTTGTTTTCTTCCATATTTTTATTCTAATGATCAAGCTTCTTTTTTTGATTGTTCCCCTCAAGAAGTCTTTTTAAAAAGTTTCACTCAGCTGACACGCTTTGAGACAATTTCAGCCACATTAACATATATAGTGCTCCCCTAATAGCTCAACTATGTCTCATGTGCTCGGGCGTAAACCCCCATTTCTCCAGACACAAAGGCTCCATCCACAATCACTGAAGTACAGTCCATCAGAGTGTTTCCTAGTCAGCGCTTCTCTACTATGAGTTTTTGCAGTCTTTCCACCTAAGTGTGCATCTTAGTGCATGTGAGTCCCTCCCTTTGAAACTGTTGACCCTTCATGCATTTACGAACAAACCAAGAGTGATCTCCTACACCATGCTGGAAACGCGAAAGAGATTAGTGCCCACAAAAAAGCATAAACTTCACAAAGTATTTTATTTATGGTACCTAATTTATGTGCACTTGTTTCATTTCAGCTCAGTGTGAGAGTCTCTACTGATGGTTGGAGGGTTTCCCTGCTACTCTTTCTCCACTTGTGTGTTGTGCACCAGCTTATACAAGTCTGTTTCCACACCTAAGTCTGGTTCACAGACAGATATGACAAGAGGGAAAGAAATACAACAATTAGTTACGGCCATTCAATGCATTTTGCACTGAGCTTATGGTTGTGGTTGGATTATTTGTAGTTGGTTCCCATATTGACGGCCTCTCTAGTTCCAAATGAAAATGAAGGAGGGGGAATGGCACAAAAAAACCTTTAAAGGTGCTATATGCAATTATTTTATTTTGAAAGTTCAGGCACTACAGCTAACTTAGCAGCCCAATCCCATCTTGTGTTTCCCTATTTGCAGGCTGGTCAGATTGCTGTATACACGCTTCTCAATGACATTAAACTCCCCAATGAGTCTTTCATCCTGTGGAAAGACTCCAGCTCCATTGTCTCCTTTATGGCCACCTCAGTAAGCTTGCAGCAAATGAACCAGTTCTCCACCTGCTGCAGGTTCTGGTCTCAAGTTATCAGCAAATTGAGAGCAGAACAAGTTAAAGTCTGCCTTCAGGATGAGAGATCAGAGGCAAGTGAATAACATCGAGGACCGCCACAAGAGCAGCCTGACAAGGAAACATAAGACAGGACGGACCAGGACTAGCTGATTAGCAGCAACTTAACTTTCAGAATGCAAAAGAAGGTAAGAATTATGTGTTTAAATTGGAACAGTTCCTCAGTGAGTCATAATACATTAGGAAGTAGAAGCACTTATGAGTAATACAGTCGGGGCCAGAAGTTTTTGAACAGTGACACAGTTTTCATAATTTTGCTTCTGTACATCCCCACAGTGGATTTGAAATAAAGGAATCAAGATGCATTTGAAGTGTGGACTTTCAGCTTTAATTCAAGTGGTTCAACTGAACTATTCTATCAAACATTTAAGAATCGCAGACAGTTTTTTACATTATCTCTTAATTTTCAAAGGCTCAAAAGTAAATGAACAACAAATTGATAACTAGTGACCACCTGTGGCCTGCTTTCTCATGATTTCATGGCATGTTTCAAGACGTGGAGTTTGATTTGGTTTTGGTATCTGTTCATGGAAACTCGCTAAATGTGGTTCAAAGAGGTGCTGATCCAAGTGAATGAGGCCATCGTTAGGCTGGAAAATCAAAACACACATATCAGATAGGAAGTAGAAACTTTAGAAGTGGCCAAATCAGGAATGCATTCTCAAGATTAGTAACGCCAGAAGGCCTGAAAAACCACAGAAGACAACTGAAGTGATTGCAGAATACTTTTCTCATAGAAGGAAAACCTCTTCACAACATCGAGCCAAGTTCAGAATGCTCTAACTGTCAAAGTGTCAAAGTCTACAATCAAGAGACGCCTTCATGAATATAAATACAAGGTTTACCCAATGGCGCAAACCCTTTAAGACTCGAGAACAGAAATGCCAGATTAGGCTCAAAAACTTCTAAAAAAAAAAAAAAAAATACAGTTCCATTGATGATGTAACAGCTGATAAAAGCAGCAGGATGATTTCTGAAGAGTATAAAGCTTACCTTCTGCTCAGATTCCGTCAAATGCTGCAAAACTGAAAGCACATCAATCTAAAACATACCGTGGAGGCAAACCAAGGGTTTCTTAAGGCAAAGAAACTGAATGTACCGAAATGGCAGAGAGAGTCACTTGACCTCAACTCAACTGATGTGCCTTCAATCAATCTCAAGGGAGGAAACTCAGTAATTGGTGATATCTATGACGTCAAGCAGTCATTTACCACAAAGGATTTCAATCCAGGCAATATAACCTATTTAGAATGCTGTCCAATTACATTTAAGGCTGAAAAATGGAGGGACTATGTAAAATAAAAAATAAAAAAAGACTGTAATTTCTGAACAATATTTTTGATAAGCCCCTTGAATTAAAGCTGACAGTCAACACTTTAATCACATCTTGATTACTTTATTTCAGATCCATTGTGGGGCTGTACAGAGCAAAAATTAGGAGCCTATTGTACGCTTCGTCTGCCAAATGCACCACTTACTTGATTATTAGTGATCTTTGTTACTGGTTTTCAAACTGGACACAAGTGTATTACTGGACATATTATGAAAAATTCCCTTCATAAACATTTATAAATACAGTTAAGATGACAAATAGCCATTGAAGTTGCAGATATTGAGCATTATTTAAGATATACAAAAGATATTGTCGTTCATATGTTTGCATATTTAAAAAAGGAGGCCCGCGTGGGGACAAAAGCTTATTTTCCTTTCTTGCTGTTCTTTGTCCTGCACCTATATCCAGCTGGGGTTGGTTTGCAATCTCCGACTTAAGTGCTTGTTTTTCGCCCCTGTTTCCACACACAAAAGAACCTCTATATTATTGTAACTGCTCTCGCTATAATTCTCTGTCATCACTCCACTTGTGTTTATTTACCCCTTCCCTCAATCAGATGAACCAGTCTTTCATGTTATCCATTATCTAAAATTCTAAGAAATTCAGCAAACTTCGCTCAATTTGAACTGGAAGCAATTTATCTTCTGTTTATCTGTTATAAAACATAAAAGCAGTTTTCCACTAAACCTATAGTGGCACGCAATTTAAAATGCAGTGCAGAAGCCAGACGAGGATAGCAATCCTCTTGGCACATAACTAATGATGTTTATGAAGTGCATGATTTATTGAAGTGATCAAAACACTTCAGAAAATCATTTTAATACTGACAGGAAATGCCAGGAAACTGCTTGGATGTTTAACTCCCTTCAGAGGAATTTTAGCACTAGCTTGAGTTAGGTCAATTAGCGGTGTATGACCCACGTCCCTCCTCTGGGACAACTGGCTGGGAAAGCAAATCTCTTTAGTCACACAAACAAAAAGGTCTCTGAGCAAAACATTCAGGTACAGTGCAGCAGTGATGACCAGTCTAAGTGAAAGTAAACTGATCCTTTTTTTTCCCTCCTTCTTGATTTTCCATTTCCCGACACCGTTCTCTGAAGCCAAGCTTCTATGATTGCGATTGTTTGTTGACTGTGTTGGCATGTTTGGTCTCACACACACACAAATACACGACAATATGGGCTATACGAAGAGCTGGCACAAATGCACAGACATATTCAGAGAAATGTAAAGCACACATGTACTGTAAATATGCACAGATCCTAGGAAATTTCCTGGAAGATGAACTGACTGGCGCGACACTGTTACGAGATCATCAAGTAACTGCGTGTGTGTGTTCAGCACAAACACAACCTCAGAAGCTGACTGATTGATGAGTGTGAGCAGATTAATGAGTTCTACACGCCAAAGTGATTGGTGAGCTGTGTGTGTGTGTGTGTGTGTGTGTGTGTGTGTGTGTGTGTTTATTTAAGCATCTGAAGATTTTCTGCTGAAAGAATAAGATGATTCCACAAATCAAAATAAACTGAAATGCTGATCAAACAGTGCTTATCCCACATCAATATATCTCCATGTGAGGCCTCCAACTAACACCAGTTTTATTTCATCTAATAATTATGATTTCTCTTCATTGTTTTGTTTGGTTACTCAACGAATAGTTTAGTCTAAAATGCTGTAAAGCAAGAAAATGTCCACCACAAGCTTACAGAGAATAACGTATCTTCTGCTTGTTCTGTCTGCAGAACAGAAGAACAGAGGAACATCCTACACAGAACTAAATGCTATGTTTACGAACCAGTTTGTGCTAGCAGATAGCTGACAGTTAGCCAATGTGTGCTTGTAACTTGTTGAACAAGATGATGATTCACAGTGGAGCTGATGGTACGAGCTACTCGCTTACATGAGTCGTATAAGCGGTACTTCATTTAAGGCTAAAAACAACAACAATACTTCAGGGTCCTTAAACCCTCTGAAGTCCAAAATCCACCAACAGGAAACTGTAAAAACAGAAACAATCAGCGGGTTTTCAAATTGTAGACGGTCCTTGAACTACTCATGTGTGATGTGCTGTTTCATTGGAAAACATCAAATCTAAGCTCAAAATCATGATGTTTCTTCAAAATCACATCATTCTACGTTAGTCATTTAAAGATTTGCCTAAAAATAAACCCACAAAGCAGATTCTACAGACATTAGTGGCTTAGCTGTGACAAAACAGTCCTCGACTAAAATTCACAGGGCACAAACACGAGTTCTTTTATGCTGAACTGCAGGCTTTGGTTCCAGAAACAAAACGCAAGTAGCAAAATGTCTATAGTATGGGGAGTCGCCATTTCTTTCCAGTTTTGGCAACAACTGAGGGCATTTGTAGAGTTTTTCTTACTTGTGATTTATGCCATTTTAACTTTGTTATCCTGCACAAAATTTATTTTACAAAAGACGTTTTTGAGTTTGCTCTACTTCTATCCATGGTTGTGCTGTTTCCATAGATGTGCGGGACTTTTTATTGCAGTGATAAATGAGACTGCAGTAACTAAAAATGTGACCGGAGCGAAAAGCACCCAGAAACTGCTCGGAGTTTAGAGGATTAAAAGCAACACCAATTTTAATAATCTCAGGTGGCTCTTGTAGAAAAGAGGATGTTAGGTTTTCTTTTGAATTTCACAGAGATGGTAAAAAATACTGGAGGCGATTTTTACATGGGTTTATCTTTGTTGCATCATCTTCTATTCCAATAATATCTGAAAGCTTTCGTGCTGTTTGCATTAAAGAACAGCAACCTTTTACTGTTCTGAGTTTTTACAGATCATCTGGTGCATCAGGGTATTTTTAAAACATCTTTGGGACTGACAGCCTTTTTCTGCGATGGTCCAATTTGTGTACTATAATTGCACTATGATTTCAACTAGCTCTACTTCAATGTTGAAATTGCACATATAAGATTTTATCTGTACCCCTCAAAAGAAATCATCTCTATCTCCAACAACACTAAAATCTATATACTCTGTTTTAATTAAGGCGCGATGAGGGTGGCTTGTCTAAGAGCACCTTGGCCACAATAATTCCAGAAGGTGAAGGTTTAACTCATTCAGTTTCCTCAAGCAGACCATCCAGAGGGATTTCTATCAAGCTCTGCATGGTGAAAAATTTAAATATCAATTATCTTCAAGCCCGAGCCTCAGAATCCCGCTGGCCTGCCTCGCCTGCTCTCCACTCTAAATGTGCGAACGTGGTCAGTGAGGCTATCTGCTCGATTGGATGTGTTTTCATATGTGTTCATACATATGTAGCAATGTGTTCAAGTGTGACGGTAGATCTCAGTGTGTGTTTTGCATACAATAATGTGAATCCACATGCATCTTCATGGGTGTGTGAGGTCCTGACGACTCGCCGTCACACTTGGAAGGTGACGACAAACAGAGAAGCTGCTCTTTATTAATGGGCCACATCACATACAGACTCGCAAGTTTCTGCTGCTATACTTGTGAGAGCACATCCCTCTGGCTCCTAACCTATGCAATCTGTCTATCTTATATTACCATTCTGTTTCTCCACTTTCATTTCACTGCTGTTATATTTGTCTCCTCTGAACATACACCATCTATTGCACCCTTCCTTTGCTGCTCTCTCTGAGATTTCTCTCTCTTTTTCTTCATGAAAAAAAGAGGACACACGTCAGTGTCTGGACCACACCAGCAAGAAACACAACTACAACTTTGGAAACACGTTAAAAGGTTTGTAAAGAGTGAGAGTGGACAGATTAGTTTTGTTTGTTGAGGAATTTTGAAGAGTCTACTGAAGAGAATTCTGGAAATACCTTCAGAACTGGAAATAAGGCAATGTAGTGGATTCACTGGGCAGAAACATCCTCACAATTTGCATCTCCACCCCTCCTGTTTTTTAAGTTAAACTGCTCTCAAAGCATTTATTACAGTGATGTGTGTCACATTTCAAATGAAACCGCAAGTCTTTACCTTCCGGCAACATTAGCTGTTGGTGTGTGCAATGAAGTGACGGAAATAAAAGATCATCTTGAATTTGCATTGAATTCATGTTATTATCCTTAATTCATAGCTACAACCTGCATATAACTGTGCATCCATCTCCACACCTATTTCTCTTGTTCGAATTACTCACGGAGCTGCATGAATACGTTAATATTTAAACATATTAATATCTATGCAATGCAATCATTGCAGCATATTAATATAGCTATACGGCAACGATATGTTAATATATCACAAGAAAGGCCAGAAGTAGAGCTCTGTAATTACGCTTGTTAAATATTTGTACATACCAAATGAATAATGTGATGAAGACGGATCAAACTTCTGCAAACTAATATCTTTTCTAATTTCTTCACACATTTTCACACTCCTGCTTCTCAGTTCGCCACTTCTGCTGGTAGGCTCCTGCATGCGAATGCCTCAGTGGATAAAATGCTGCCCTTTATTTCCGTTATGCACTCAGCACATGTTTTTCCTATTTTCCAAGTCATACAGCATCCCAGCGTCATGGTTCTGACATTACCAGATTCCAGACAATCTCCCGATCAAATTTAAATTAAATTGCTAGTATTTTATGATAAGATAAATGTAAAACTATTAAAATTTCAAGATGCGAATTTGCTTTCCCTTGACATAAAGGCTAATATAAACAAATCTGAAAGCATTATCATATAAATAGATGGAGGATCTAGACAGCCCAGGCTGTTCTGAAAATAACAAGATACAGCATGTATGGCTAACCATAAAGGTAGTGAAATTACTCTGCCAATCCCCCAGGGCTCAGAGGGTTAAAGACTAAAAAGCGCATCAGCCCTTGACACAGTGTGAAAGTATGCGTGTGCGTGTTTTGTGATGTCTGATGTGACCATGTGATTGCCTACGATACCAGCTTCAGGCTTTGAGGACACAAACACGAGTTCTGTCATGTGTTTTTGATAACCAAGAATCCTCATAGGCAAGTAACGGTTATTAAAATGTGCTGCTAAGATACACACACTTTCACACAAACAGCAAAGTAGGACACTAAGCCAGTGGGTATGAAACTGATAACCCCATGATGCAGTATATGCATCTCAGTTCTTTTTCTCTTTCTACATCTTTCATCTCTTCTCTGTTTCGCATCCCATCTGCCCATGAATGCGATCAAGAGCTTGTGGAGATCTAACATGCCCTGCTGACAGTTTGGACAAGAAGCAAAGGATAAAGAAAAAAAAAAAAAAAAACGCCCCAAACATTAAGCCTGTGGATTTGAGTCGACATAGCATGATCTCCTCACACTTTCACAAAGTGATCACATACAGTTGTTTATTTGATCAGATTGGCTTGTGGTCAATACTGCAGCAGTATTAGCAGTTCATGAGCTGAATAATTTCTTTTAAACCAGGATTTAAAGAGCAAAATTACCCTGAATGCATTTTTATGTACTGCAACAGCCTTGGGGAGCTTCGCTGTAGGGGGAGGGAGGCTTTGCACACTGCAAAAAGAGTCCATGGCAGCCAGTCGCTGGTTCTTGCACAAGTCACCATTTGTTACCCTGCTTATTCAATATGAAACTGCACCAGTGGAGTGAGATAAACTCTGCTAGTTTCCAGCACAGTCTCACTGGGTAATCTATTTAAAAACTCTCCTTGATTTGCAATGGAAAACATTAAAACAGTAGAAAATGACTTGAGGAGTAATTACATGACTATGTACATATTCTGCTTGTTTCCATTATGAGAAATATGATCGCCAGTAATGTCAAAATAACACAAATCAACCTCGATTATCCACCAAATGTAGTAAAGAATTCAGTTCAGTGAGACGGCATGGTGGGGGCTTTCGGCTAACGTCCTACACTCTCAGTTACCATTCCTAACATTTTGATATTCAGTCGGGAAAGTTTACCTGTTTTTTTTTTTTTTTTGCTGCTTATGAAGTTTACCATCACTCATGCAAAAACACAACAGCGTGTGATCAGGCAGTGACAGATGTATTTGTCATTTTTATCTAAAGACACCTAACCAAGCTAATTTTCTTGCCGCTATGATGAAGAATTACATATTATTTCAACTGATTTTGAGACAGCAGTGAACCATCTGATGAACTCTTTATACAGTGTCGTCGTGTTTAAAAAACATATTGAAATACAACCCATATTTTTCCTGAACACCCCCTCTAGAAAGCTCAAAGCACCAAATTAATATAACAACACTGACAACAGAGAAGACTACAGTACTGCACTATAGCAGGCTCTTGTATATATATGTATTCTACAGGGCACTGCAACTGTCACGTATGTGTTTGTGTTTATGTTAGCATGAGAGTCGGGTGTACAGTGTGCGCTGCTGAAATAGCCAGCGGGAGCACTAAAATGAAATGAAATGAATTCCAGAGAATTAATTAGGAGCTATAAAATTGAACTGTGGTGCTCCTTGATTATGTGTGCTCCACGTCGAGCGGAGGCCCACTGGGCACCGCATGTGATCCTTCTACAGGGGTTAGTTAACATGCCAAAGACAGCCCATAATAAGAAGGGGGCGGGAGAGGAGGTGGGAGGGTAAAGAAACAAAGGGAAGATGTTGAGGTCAGTAAAGGACGTTTTAGAGGGTAAGAAGAAGGTCAAGTTGTGAGGAGTAACAGAATCCGTTCATCTTTGAGAAACATTTCATGTAATATCAGCCCTAAAACTCTTCAGTTCCTAATCAAAGCTGATTAGAAAAACTAGCGCTTTTATCATGAATAATGACGAATTATTCGATTCAAGCAAACTCCTGAAAAAAGTTGATTTACAAGGTGATTATCAAGCCCACTGACAAACGCTTTTCTTCTGCCTCAGAGAATTGCTATTTTATGATTCATCGCTACACTAAGCAAGCACTTGAGTTGGATATTTTGTCAGTGTTGTGTCACGCATCGTGCGCTCACTGAGAAAACAACTGGCTTTAATCATCAAGGTGCGAAACGCTGGCGCTGCGCTCGTGTGTCTGATACTATCTGCTCAGTGACAGAAGTGAGAGGACTGAATTAATGTCAACTTGATGAGCTTGATTTGTTGTTGCATTTGAATTTGCTGAGTGTTGACTTCAAGCAATTCGCAATGATCGCATTATTAATCTATTCTGTTGTTGTCATACAGCTCTGTTAGAGAAGTAGCAGACGCAGTGAAGTTTTCTGGGCATGTCAGTTGTATACGACAATGTTTGGAACACAGGAAAGGCTGTCCATTTCTGATTTGATGATGCTGGCACACATTACATAACGAATATTTCTCTGACACTCCGCTGGTTGCCCTGGAGGTTCCTTCCTCAAAATAATCATAATGCAGCAATTTTATTACATTCCACACAAATATGCATGAGTCAGTTCTGTATCTTCATTTCAGCTGTAGATGATGAACCCACTGTAGCTTCAGGCTGCCTGGTCTTGGCTTCTCCCTCTGGATCACATTAACAATGGATCCTCCATGTAATCAATGTCAGACCTTCACTTTAACGATCAAATGATTGTCGACTGTGTTAAAAAATGAACCTGGCCACATGGCAGTGGGGGCGGGAGAAAACAATTGCAGGCACTCAGTAAGGTTTCAGGTAAAAATCTTTTACAATGGCTGCGTGTCACCACTGTATAGCACGTGTTGTTTTGTTTTTTTTATTTGCTTTCTCTTTCTTATAGACATTATAGTGGCTGTCTGGATGCTGGTGGGGATGGGCTTGGAAGAAACGGTTCAACAACCCAATTATTAACAACAGATAACCAGCCTTTTTGAAGTAGGCTACCTGATTGATTCGTTTGATGGTGCAAATTGAATACAGAACAACAAAGCAAAACACAGGCCTTTCACTGGTCCTGATTTGTCATTGTTGAGGTTTACACGTGAGATTGCAGGACAATGCGGACATTTGTGTACAACACAGCCTTACAAATACAAATACATATAATCAAACAACAATGCTCTTCTCACTAAATTTAGAGGCAAGTTTAACGAAATAAAAATCTGTTTTAAAATGCCGTTTGAGTCAAATCAGTACCGCAGGAAGGGAAGTCAGAGCACACTGATTTCCATACATAATTGCAGAAAGGAAGCTGGAAACCCAACAAGCACGGTTAAATCTCTCAAACCCTGGTTGCAAAGGCTTACCTGGGTTTTTGTTACCAAGATGTGATGTTTATACGCCCCAACATAATGGAAAATTTAGATACTCTAAACTACTATGAGTGTCTCTGAGCAGCAGAGGCAGAGAGAGGAATGTAGATGAAACAAAATAGAAACAATCAAGAGGAGAGAAACAGACTGAGATGTTTACCATTGTGTGTGTGTGTGTGTGTCTGTGTGTGTGTGTGTGTGTGTGTGTGTGTGTGGGTGCAGGTGTTTAAGCTACTTGTGGGTGGATGCTGTGATGTTCAATAATGCATCAGGTGCCTCTACAACACATTCATTAGTGTGTGTGTGTGTGTGTGCACATTCACCTGTGGGCGGATGACTCTCTCGATGTTCTTCAGGGCCGTATCGGGGGAGGGGGGCGAGCAGTCTGGTGTGGGGCCTGTTGAGCAGTTGCCATGGCTACCGTGCTCCCCCTCACTCACTGTTGCATGGGACAAGTGACCTTGGAGGGAGAAGATGAGGAAGCGAGAAAACAGTGAGAGACAGGTTAAAGAGAAAAAAAATAAAAGGGGGGGGGGGTTTGTTTGTTTTTCCCTGATAGCCTTACGACCAAAAGCATCGCACAGCAGAGTTTCAGGAGTTCCTGCTCATTTGGATGTTGCTCGTAAAACTGATGAAAATGTAGGAAGCTCAACAGGAAAGAGTCTGCACGAGCAGTTCTGTGACACAGTTATGGAACTTAACGCTGTGTCAGCATGCTCACGCAGCAACAGTTAAAAACGGGAATGTTTAGTCAGTCCAATGTTTACCATCGTAGCTTAGCCTGCTACTGTGCTAACATTTGCAAAACACAAGGTACAGCTGAGGTTGATGGAAACATGAGTTTGTCAGGTGTTTGTACCAAATTTAAAAGAAATCTGTCGAGTAGTTGTGATACTACAGATTGGACTTAAAGTGGTGAACTGATCCACCTCTACTCTGCTAACGTGGCTAAAAAAGCTTAAGAAATTTTGCATACTAAGCCCAAAACAACTAACAACGTGATGCAACGATTATACAGTGATATTTAAGAGAACATCTGTTACAATGAAATGAAGTTTAAATAAATGTAATGGTTAAAATACTGATGTTTATGCATATGCAAGGGCATTAATCAGCCCCAGCTAATTGTGATATGGTATTAAATAATCAAACAGCAGGAAATATGAGATGAATGTAGACCTCATTGTTTTTTCTTACACTGCTACTTCAATTTCATGTCCACACTAAAGGTGTATTTCTTCTTCTTTGGATTGAGCTTATTAGCTCTTCTTCTGTTTTTTGCTTGAACTGGAGACCACCAAGTTTTTGTGATTTTGTTTGTCACAATTAAACCGCCGCCAAAGTCTGACAAAATTGGTTTTTGGTTCTAGAACAAAGAGCAAAGTGTTGGTGCTGCTCTCGAAGCAGTTTACCTGGCTGAGAGCTGGTTCTTTGGCTGTTGACATGCAAAGTGCTGATTAAAATACCTTGGTGGAAAAAGGGTAATAATGTATTCCCACCCTATAATTCAGTCGCAATCACAGAATGATGAGAAAGAGGAGAGGAGACAATATTTTGTAACTTGACAAGCATCAGCAACAACCGCAGTAGGGAAATATGACTACTGTCCAGTGCAGTTTGATGTCTGTATCAGTTTTATACACACACACACACACACAGTATATGCAGCTCAATGCAGGACTGCGAGTCAGAGCTAATTTCCCCAGTGTATGATCATTTAACAGAGGAAGAGGGGGAAGCATGAGAAAAAGAAAAGAAGAAGGGATGAAAGAAGAGGGGACTGCAGAAGAAGCCCAAATTTAATCTCAGAGAGAGAAAGCATCTGTCTTAATCATGTGGAACAGACACAAAACAGAGACCAGCACACCTTTCCCACAATACTGTTGTGAGAGGTGCTCACACACAAAACACACACACACACACACACTTACACACACTGACACGTTTTCTGTCAGCTGCCACCTGCCTTCATGGATCCCATCAGATGCCAGAATGTCATCCAATTACGTTGTGAGACCCAGCCAGGACTATTAACACACACAGGCTGACATCACCATCAGTAAAGCAGAGTCACATAATCGCTGCGGAGGGATTGTCGCTTAAAGATACAGTAAGTTAATTGACAATGATCTCATTTCAAATTCATAAACTGGAAACATAAAAAAGCAGTATTCCTTGTTGTTCTAACTTGGATGCTGTTAATGGTGTGATTTTTCACAACACCCACAAATTTTCACCTCCTCAAAAACAATGTGGGGCTGCTGCTGATGTTCCGTATAATGACACATCATATACAGTGTTCTGGTATCTCATGGGTTGCAAACACCTTTGCGATACATTTGCCAGGTTGTTTGGGATGCAGAGGAGGAATTTTTAATCTCCATGCATTTGTTCTCATGAAACAACAGAATACCTGACAGACAGCAGGACTGAGATGTCATATTTGTTGTCCACATACTTGGCAGATTCAGGGAAAAAACAAAACAATTACTGTCAGTCTTCTTTTTACAGGATTTTTAGCAGCTTTTATGTAAACATGTTGTTGGTTATTCTCAATATGGGGTGATCTAATCACCAAGGGCTCTTATTAAAAGGACATAAATGTCTTGGAGCGGTGAGTTCAATTTCTATCCTTTACCAGAGAAGTATATCAAGTCAAAAAGCTGAAAATCTATCTTGGTGTCATACAGTGTAGCTGTGGGGTGACACAACACTGGTCTCATCTCATTTGATCATCCACCCATTTGTTACTGGAGGATCTGATTTGCTAAAAGGTAAGTGAAATTTTTTTTTAAATGGCTTTAATGTTTACTAATCCTGCTATTTACTGATTGTTCAGGCCAACTGGACAACTGTCAGATGAATTTTATACTTGTTATCCTCCTACAGTTATTGTATGCGTCTGCATCTTTGACACTTGTTTCCACTTGTCTTTATTGAGCTGTATATATTGTATACTGTGTATTTATGAAGCTGTATGTTTAAAAAGGTTTGCCAACCATATAAACTACAGCCAATTTTCAAGGCATTTGTACAGCTAGTAGAAGGACACCGGTAAACATTACTCTGACTCACTTCTTTAATAAAGTGAATAAAGTAATTGAATATAAAGCACACAGAAAAATATCAGCAAGAAGGGCACATAGCGTTCCAAGAGAAAGCGCTGAGGTTCATTTGAATTCTAATCATAACATTGAGAAAACACTGGCAGTAATGATAAACTAGCATAACAGCGAGACGGCCAAGGTTTGCCAAGATGTTTGCATCATGAAGCACATTTACAGACACAACAAGAAGTCTTGTAACATAATTTAATAACTAAAACGCAGGCCCTAAATACGTCACTAGAATTCGAATAAATCAGCCTTGTGTTTCTTTTCGTTGCATTGTGCAGCTCCACTGTGAAGCTGCTGGAAAATTGCAAGTGTTTACTGCTTTGTCAGAATCTGCCGCCATCCTATTTTTATTTTGATTTTCAACAGTCTGGACGCAAACATGGAGACACACACACACACATCTCTCCTGCAGGCAAAGTAGCACAGCTTCGCAGCATGGCCTCACGTCTATCAGATGTGTGTGAATGGCTGTGCAAACACAGACAGTGGTGCTGACTACATTTTACTTAGGTTGGCGCAAGTACAGACCTGTAGACAGACAGACACAGAGACACAGGAATGCACGCATCATAAAGGAATTGCTTGGAGCCGAATCAATGATTAAATGTGGGCGTAAATAGATGAAATAAAAGCTGGAAAAATGAGGAGAAAAAAAGAGGCGAAAGGAAGGATGCAACAGAGGGATATATATAGATAGAGATGGAGGTTTTTGTCCTATTGAGTAAATAAGCCTGTCAACACTGAGGCTTTGATGATGGATGTGAGATGTGTCTTTGTGTGTGTGCGCAAGTGTGTGTATGTGTGAGTGCAAGAGAGAGAGAGAGAGAGAGAGTGTGTGTGTGTGTGTGTGTGTGTGTGTGTGCGCGCGCTTCTCACTGTGCTTCCTTCAGATCTGCCTTGGGCTCACTCCTGGGAAACACACTCAGTCCTGCTTTCCAAAGGGAATGTATGTATTTGTATTGGAGCATGAATATTAAAGTGCGTACACACCAATTACCCACAACATTAAAACCCCTGATGGGTGAAGTAAATAATATTGATTATCTTGTTGTAATGGCACATGTCAAGAAGTGGGATATACAAGCAGCAAGTGAACCGTCAGTTCTTTAAGTTGTTGTGTCCGGAGCAGGAAAAATGGGCAAATTGAAGGATCTGAGTGTCTTTCAACAAGGACTAAACTGTGATGTATACATGACAGAGCATCTCCAGAACAGCCACACTTGTGGGGCGTTCTCTGTATACAGTGGTTAGTATTTAACAAAAGTTGTCCACGGAAGGCCGGGGTATGTGGTCCAATCCTGCAGAAGAGCTACTGGAGCACAAATGGCTAAAAACCTTACATGGCTGTGGCAGAAAGTTGTAAACCATACAGTGCATCTCAGCTTTCTGCATATCTGTGTATATGGAGCAATGGAGTAAGGTAGGCCTGATGAACTACATTTTCTTTAACATTATGTGGATGTCTGGATGCGTGCTCACCATTTACCCCAAGCAGAAATGA
>NW_007578330.1:117086-118676 GCF_000690725.1 Stegastes partitus
ACACGTTTTCTGTCAGCTGCCACCTGCCTTCATGGATCCCATCAGATGCCAGAATGTCATCCAATTACGGTGTGAGACCCAGCCAGGACTATTAACACACACAGGCTGACATCACCATCAGTAAAGCAGAGTCACATAATCGCTGCGGAGGGATTGTCGCTTAAAGATACAGTAAGTTAATTGACAATGATCTCATTTCAAATTCATAAACTGGAAACATAAAAAAGCAGTATTCCTTGTTGTTCTAACTTGGATGCTGTTAATGGTGTGATTTTTCACAACACCCACAAATTTTCACCTCCTCAAAAACAATGTGGTGCTTCTGCTGATGTTCCGTATAATGACACATCATATACAGTGTTCTGGCATCTCATGGGTTGCAAACACCTTTGCGATACATTTGCCAGGTTGTTTGGGATGCAGAGGAGGAATTTTTAATCTCTATGCATTTGTTCTCATGAAACAACAGAACACCTGACAGACAGCAGGACTGAGATGTCATATTTGTTGTCCACATACTTGGCAGATTCAGGAAAAAAACAAAACAATTACTGTCAGTCTTCTTTTTACAGGATTTTTAGCAGCTTTTATGTAAACATGTTCTCAATATGGGGTGATCTAATCACCAAGGGCTCTTATTACAAAGACATAAATGTCTTGAAGTGGTGAGTTCAATTCCTATCCTTTACCAGAGAAGTATATCAAGTCAGAAAGCTGAAAATCTATCTTGGTGTCATACAGTGTAGCTGTGGGGTGACACAACACTGGTCCCATCTCCTCTAATAACATTTTTGATCATCCACCCATTTGTTACTGGAGGATCTGATTTGCTAAAAGATAAGTAAAAATTTAAAAAAAAAAAAAAAAATAAGGCTTTAATGTTTACTAATTCTGCTATTTACTGATTGTTTTGCCCAACTGGACAACTGTCAGATGAATTTTATACTTGTTATCCTCCTACAGTTATTGTATGCATCTGCATCTTTGACACTGGTTTCCACTTGTCTTTATTGAGCTGTATATATTATATATTGTGTATTTATGAAGCTGTATGTTTAAAAAGGTTTGCCAACCATATAAACTACAGCCAATTTTCAAGGCATTTGTACAGCTAGTAGAAGGACACCGGTAAACATTACTCTGACTCACTTCTTTAATAAAGTGAATAAAGTAATTGAATATAAAGCACACAGAAAAATATCAGCAAGAAGGGCACATAGCGTTCCAAGAGAAAGCGCTGTGGTTCATTTGAATTCTAATCATAACACTGAGAAAACACTGGCAGTAATGATAAACTAGCATAACAGCGAGACGGCCAAGGTTTGCCAAGATGTTTGCATCATGAAGCACATTTACAGACACAACAAGAAGTCTTGTAACATAATTTAATAACTAAAACGCAGGCCCTAAATACGTCACTAGAATTTGAATAAATCAGCCTTGTGTTTCTTTTCGTTGCATTGTGCAGCTCCGTTGTGAAGCTGCTGGAAAATTGCAAGTGTTTACTGCTTTGTCAGAATCTGCCTCCATCCTATTTTTATTTTGATTTTCAACAGTCTGGACGCAAACATGGAGACACACACACACACA
>NW_007578330.1:120614-142396 GCF_000690725.1 Stegastes partitus
GCCTCTTTCAGCAGGTTAATGCGCCCGGCCAAATTCCCCAGATTGCTATTTAATTGAGCATCTGAGGGAAGCAACTCTGATCCATGGAGGCCCCCCCTCACAACTTGAAAGATCTGCTGCTAACATTTTGCCATCTGATAGCACAGGACACCTTCAGAGGTTTGTGGAGTTCAGGCCTCAGCAGGCCAGAGCTGTTCTGGCAGCATGAAGGGAACCACAATATCAGACAGGTGGCTTTAATGTTGTGGTTGATCGGCGTACAAAACACACATGTGAATGTCTACGTGTAACAACTGTGGGGTATTTGACCTGTTAAAATCCATAGGGTTAGACTGCTTTAGATGTGAGACTGTGAGAAATGTAAAACTTTGTAACGCTTCACGGGATTCAGATATTTTCCGCAAGCACAGTACAGTACATATGTGTTGCATTAAGCATGACAGAGCCTGGATTTTACACAAATGTAGCTCTGTACATCCACGGCCAGCTGCACAGCTCATTACTGCAGGCATGCAGTAGTGTGTAGAGGAGGTGTGTATCCAAGTGAATGCTCGGTGTGAGCAAGCGTTCAATCAGCCATCTTCTTCCTTTTCGCCAAACAAGACAAAAACTGTCAATTTCAGACATGTTCTGCAGGCTGTCAGTTTTGCCTCCACGCCAATCAGAGAAGATTTCATGTGTATATTCAGTGTGTTTGTGTGAATGCACCTTCCCTCACATGTTTCCCTCTATGTCGGTGTCAAATTGTAGCACAGCATGTAACACCACAGTTGTGGTTTGAGCAACTGTAAATATAGTAAGTGTAAATAACTGAATGGTGTTTCAATGGTGTAGATTTTTTTATTTTTACATGATCTCCAGTGTGGGCATTTTGTCAACTTCCATTTTTTAAAGAGGTTTTTTTTTTTTTTGTATAACCTTAAATAATTATTTTATAGGATAATATGAATTATTAATGACACACAGAGAATTTTAGGTCATAGTCCTTAAGATTTTCTGGCAATAAAATCCCTTGGTTTGCATTTCTTTTTTTGCAATAATTATTCCGAACATTCACACTCTGTTCATGCTTTTCTAACGTATGCCGGTTCTCATTTTTCCCGCCCTGAGCTAAAATTGTCAACTTATGCTCACCTACAAGATGAATTTGTTTGTCTAATCTGTAAACAGAGACATCAGTTGTTGTTCCTGGATTTCTGACAAAGTAGCTGCTCAGGGAGTGTTGGCTGTGTGACGGAACTAGCTGTGCAGTGTATTGAGACAAATAATAACAAATAAAAGAGACAATAAAGTTAAATACAAAATAAACATTTCTCAATAATTAATTTTTGCTATGGCACCATGACTAACATTTCCTGATGGCCAGAGCAAAGGTTTAAAAAAGCAATTTGACAAAATGATGGTGACTGCTGTGTGTAATAATCACTTTTGTTTTTGTCAGGTTACGATAAACACAACGGACAGAGGCTGAGGTACACAAACTAACTCTTGAATTTTGCCTTTTGAAAGGATGGCTTTTTATTTCTACCTACACCTACTTGATAGAAGAAATATCGAATACAATATTAAATCTGCAGCTGAATATAATTTCCAATAATTACACTATTTTACTTAAATCTTTACAGAGTAGGGAAGTTGGAAAATATTAATAGAAATGCATTGTTGGTTTTTTTAATGGGCTTTATTGACTACGAGGAAAGTGTATAATACCAGCAGGGTCATCTTCTAAGAAAACAGTTTTTACAAGCTAAATAAACCTACAAATTAAACTTGAATAGAAGTCTAAGAGACAAAGCTTTAAAAAAAAAAAAAGCGATTGAGACAAAAAGCGGTTATTTTCTGTGTTGTTGTGTGCAAAGCAGTTGTCTACAGTGATTTCCTCTGGCTGAGCAAGAGGAAGACACTTTATTGCCTTTCTTTCAACAAGTCAATGGGCCTCGACCCTTTTAATAGCAAAGCCCTGGAGTTACAACATGCTGCCATTAGCCACTCTAAGTCTCCGGTGCCAACCAAAGTAGGATAAATGGGCCGAGACGCAGCAACATCATAGCTTTATCAGGCAGAGAGAAGTGACAAGAAGTTAATATGAAAGCGAAAGCAAGTACTGCAAGGCGGGGGTCTCTACTGATCAACCTTTCAGGTAATGGCAAACTTGTGACTGGGTAATTTGAACTCATTCGTAGGTGAAGCATTGCTGTAATCACCGTGACAGGGCCACATTACTGCTGCCTCTTTCTCTAACACAATGCAGGTGGAGGCTAATGAAAATTAATACAATGATTAAAGCATTAAAGAAGACACACTATGTTTTTCCTTGTTTTCTATCTTAGATATTTATTTATATATATATATAATGAGGTAAATAATGTAAAAGTAAACCCAGCGCTTAAAAAGCTCAGAAGCTCAGACTTCAGACTGCTCTGTGTCTTTCTTTAGTGATGAGCTATCATCAACTTGTCCAATGTAGTACAGGCAGTACAGCTCACAAGGACTCTGCAGGCTTCCAGAGGTTAGCCAATTAGAAGAAAGTGGGCTTTTACGGAGAGAAGCCTTAAAGCAACAGGAGTTACAATGGCTTGTTTCAGACTAAAAATGAATGCAGGGGCTGTATTAAAAAAAAGAAAAATTATGCAAGGCTGCTCTAGTGGACTCCCAAATAAAAATGTAGAGCTAGAGCATAGCTTCACAGATTCCCTTTAAACCTTTATTGACTACCCTGATTTGACTGTATGGGACATCAGACTAAGTGTGACAGACTGACAGTCTTCATCAGGGCGCTGGACATGCAAAAAAAAAAAAAAAAAAAATACTTCAGTACATGTACCTAGGTAATAAATTAATCAACAGTGTTTAAGCAGACATGCACATATAAGCTTTTTAAGTTTTCTAAAGTACTATAAATTCCCTCACACTGCAAAAATACCAGCAAACCAAGATCAAAGAGGCCACATAACAGAGAAAGAGACCGATAGCAGATGTCAGACTGCTGCAGAAGTTGGGAATTTAAGATATCTGTATGCTGACCTAATTTGTCACAGGAAGGTTCACTGAGACATGAGGTAAAAGTAAATAGGACTTTTGAAGTGTTGCAGAGGACACACTCATGAACAAACACACACAGACACAAACAGGCCTGTAGTTTCATGTTGCACACGTCAGCAGTGGCTTGTTTACCGGTTGAAGACAAGTGTGGGTTTATCTCAGGAGGAGTCAGTCGATAGCAGAAAAGAGACACTTTTGCTCTAACCGCTTGGCAACGCTCAGTGCTTTCTGTCTGCTCCATACGTGACTGGAGGCTGCGCCGCTTCGCCTGCAGTTCCCCCTCAACACTCTGCTGCTTGTTTTCCTATCTGCAGGATCGCACTTTACCTGCAATGCTTCTGTGTTCCTGAAATTTGGCCGTCGACAGAGCAATCCTGTGCCTCCAAACTGTTGTTGGTACAACTGATTGCAAGCTGTTGAACTGTTTAATAGCATAAATTTCACAATGACAAACGTTGAGCCGAATTTTGCTTTTTGAAGAAAAAAAAAACTAAACTGAAATATCTCCAGGTATGAGCTGTATTTTTAAAATGTTGAACCACAGAGAGAAAATGTTAAGATTGTCACATTGCTGTCAAAACTAACATCTCCAAGTATCTCTCCTCATCTTTCCCTAATCTCACACCTGCGTTCTTGGAATACAGTGTTAGTTTAGCACTATTCAACAAACCAGAACATATAATCCAGAGCCTTTTCTTGTTCCTAACAGCTGGCGTACAGATGCAGAACACCAGGGCTCAGCATTAGGGCTTGTCCCGTCCAGACACGCAGGGCAAGTAGAGGAGAAATTCACTTGCCCGACTGTATGAGTTAAAAATTTGAAATCAAAGTGTCTTTTTGGTTTGTGCCACTTAATACTGGCAAATTAGATAATTTTATAATTCCCACATTTCGAATACATGTTTAAAATGGATGCTATTTTCCCTCATAATACACACAGCTAAGAATGCTTTGATTGACCAATCAGGAGGTGTTAAGTGTTCAATAGAGAGGAAACAACTTACAAATCATTCTGCCTCAGAGGAACAGTGGCTCTGTAGCCTCGCCAAGTGTCAGTGAAAGCACCAAGAAGAACTAATGTTACAACACCTGCACCATACAAGTCAAAGAGGGACTAAAAGCTGGAGAGAAGAATTTGTGGTAATGATCTATTTTGGCTGAGGGCAATCCAACTTGGTTGAAAAGGAAGTGGCTTTAGCTACTGTATACTTTAAGACTATATACTTCACGCAGTTCAGTTTATGCTGTAATAATAATGTTTGCTAAGCACCAACTTAGATTTTTAAGTAAACTTAGAGACTTGTGACTTGCTCTCACTAAATCGGATGCATGGAACCAAAAATACATTTTGAGTTCAGCTAAGTGGGGGGAGAATTATGTACCCATAACCCATCATCACAAAAATATCTTAATCATTATTCAATTTTTAAAAAGACAATCACTGATTTATTCATGGTGTTCCCATAAAAACAGACTTTACAGAGTAATTCAGAATTTAGGATCAAATGGAAAGTTCACAAACGTGAGTAATGGCTTGAATGTTGCTAAAAAAAATAATGATTAAATTCATCACTTATAAATAATTTTGTATAAATCACACAAATTTAATCATTTAAATATTGACACAGTTTCGATGCTTATAACTATTTGTTCATCGGAATTTGCAAACAAATGAAAAATCAGACAATTAACTTTTGTGTGCGGATGGGTAAAAAAATCTGGCTACACATTTTTATCTAAGTCTACGTAAAATTTCAGAAATGTACACAAAAGGCATCTGCAGACAAGTGCTACAGCAGAAATGGATTCCTTCATCTGAAACAAATGAAATTCTATCAGAAAGGAATTCATTCAATACAGGAGATATAATCCTGACTTAATATACAAAATGACTGCCTTAGGATTCACTGAGCAGTGGGATTATGCACACTAGTCTATACTCAACGTACTTTGCATGATAAAGAAAGGAATTCCATTTATTCACTGTCAGAAATGACAGTTGTCATGTCAGAGGACATGTGGTGCAATGGGATAGAACCTTCCCATAAAAACTGCAGCATCAGAAGTGGGACTGTGTTTCTAATGTTGTAGAGGATCTCAGGACAACAGCTGTAGGAGACAGAGGGAAAAGAACGATAAAAGTAAAATAAAAAGAGACAGAGAGGGAGGGCGATATCCATGAAGCCAAGACATGAAATGCAGGAAATTGTTTGGGGTAGCAGTTTCGGTGACAACAGGTCCCCGGTGTTTCTGTAGCGGCTGAGCTGAGTGACAGTCCGCAGATGGATTTTGATAAAGCTGCCCTGATCGTTTGAGGCTTCGGAGGGCGTTGTAGTGGCTCCATTTTCTCAACTGCAGAAGTCCACACCTGCAGACAACTAGCCAGCAGCACAGGACAGGGGGATATCAGGCAGAGATTACACTGGAAAAAATATCCATCTGTCACCGATTCACTTGTTTCAAGGAACATTTCGAAACAGCTTGTTTTATGGTTGTGTAGACGTGGTCTATGCAGACAAAGTCAAATGTGGAACACTGAAGAGATAAGGTTAATTAGAAATAGTAAATCTTGGCTATTTCTGCACCAGCCATGTCTGCTACTGAGATCTTGAATCTCATCATTATTTAATATAATGCTATCTTGGGATGCAGTTTTAGATGTCAATCACACTGTTTATGGTACATTTATTTCTTGGCTTTTTTCAAAATACAAATCTTACTATTTTTTTTTTGTTCTTGAGCCTACTGTTTCAAATGTCTATTAATTTCTGCATAACATGCTCCTGGCACAGTGAGGCTGTCAGATGCTTACTTTGGGTATCTTTCAATACATTCATATTTATGTTCTTTCGTGATATATTTTAATGTTTGCCCTCTATATTTCCTATAACTGTGGCACTATAAAATGTTGCTGTTGTTTTCAAAATTCATTTCCACCCCTGAAGCCAGCTATGAGCCAGTGAGGTTCTGACCTCTGTATGTTTTTCTACTCTCAGGCTGAGATTCTGTGTGTGTGAATGAACATGGTTGTATTTTGTGAACACAAGTGTTTTGACAACGTTATAAATACCCCTGCGGACACATCTATTAGGGTAATATTAGAGCACAGCCTCGGCAACAGTGAACCAATCTGAGCTAATGCTCTATAGACCTTATGGTTGTACTAATCTCCCAAATAAGACTCTTTTCAGCCAATTAGAACTTTTTCCTCAGAGATAAGAGTGTGTTTGTCACATCCAATAGTCAGAGGGATCAGAACAATGAGAGCATACCAGCACTGACTCACATTTAAATGTCTACAAAACAATGACCAAAATATAGTCACATTACTTCAATATTAACATATTTACTATATTCACACGTGTTGAAGCTCTGTTCACAAGCTATTCTGTATCATGTTGTATCAGCGAGCTAGTCAGCCAATTATTTAGCATTAGCTAATGTAATTTAATGAAAGCTACGAGACTAACTAAACTTCCTTGCTAAGGCTTACTGTAATCAAAGTGCTAAATTTATTCCAGCATTGTATTGCGAACTAATTATCCAAAAAAAAAGATTCTGAGAATCACCTCAAAGTTTTAGAAGAACTGTTTGCTGAGAAAAAAAGTGAGAGAGCAGGCTGCATGTAGCTCTGTTGCCAGGCAACAGTAAGGTCACAATCAAATGTCTATTGGCTACGATATTTTCATTTAGATATTTTTAACATTATTATTTGCCATTAAAGTCAATTATCTATTTATAAGTTATATTTTGATTTATACACATTTTAAAAAATCAACACAAGAAGCAAATTACACATCGGAAACTCAGATTGTTTTGAGGAAAGGGTAAAACAAAACTCAGATGTACACTTACAGAATAAACCCTCTCTACTTGTGCCTTTGAACCTTAGTTAAAATTCTGCTCTTGCTATGGCCCTGCTTATTTTAGTTTCATCACAAGCTACCAGCAAGATAATGGCACACTATCATGAAACATCAAAACAGGCTCATTTGCATTGCAAAAAGAAAAAAGTGCATTACCCCATACTACTTGGATTATATAACGTTTGCCAAGTGAGAGAGAAAGAAAGAGAGCACAAGACTAACCAGTTCACTCATTGGGAAAAATTACTTTTTGCAGTGTAATGCACCAAGTCTCTCTCTGCTCTTCCCCTTTCCTCTCATCTCAATCCCTCTTTCCCCATGTTCCTTCATCATCACATCCTTCCTCTCAGTGGCAGATAAAGAGAGACTGACTCACACCCATGTCCAATTAGCCTGACATGTGACTGGACTCAGAGCAGGAATCCAGGATTTTCCCTCCTGCTGCGTCACAGATTCACATTCATGTAGATGGCTCAGCCTGAGTTGACCCTCCAACTTCGTCAACTGAACTGTCTCTGCGACAAGACAGTATCTGCAGCCTGTTAGGCATTATGCATTTCATGTTGCTTTCACCATTAACATGAAAATGTGAGGAGCGCCGCTCAACTCTCAGTCTCTCTCTCATGTGGTCAGGTAACAGCACTCAGAGAGCTGAGAACAAACAACACCCACACTGCTCACTTGCGTCAGTGGAGCAATTTTCCACCAAAAGACACTTTGACATAAAGCAACTAACCTCCCAGTTCACACACACAAGCTAGACTGTATGTTGACAGTTCAGCTCCCTGCTCTCCTGCAGCCAATCGCAGACGAGATGCAACAGCTAAACGTGCGACGGGACACGTGTGAACACACACACACACAAACAAGCATCTACAGTAGCCGCTCTCTGCTCCTGTTGGGCGGTGGAAGGAGGAAAAGGAGGGGGGGGTGTCACTAGCAAGACAGTTCCCATAGCAACATACAGGTGACTCACCAGCCGGTGATGCAGTTGCTGTGACAACCTGCAGTGTGTAGCATCGCTATGGGAGCCGAGTGAAAGGGAAGAGCACATTGTGGGTGTTTGTTGTCGTGGGTGTCGAAGTACAACGCTGCAGACCAAACAAGTGGTGAGCAAACAGAATTGACTGAAAGGTCAGAGGCTGAGGGATTAGCTCATATGAAATCCAAGAGTGAAAACAGATTTGAAGACCCCGTGGCAGTGAAAGAGAGCACTGAATCAGGAATGAATGGCTGAATGGTTACTTCAGTTCTAAACCCCTATTTAGACAGGGTTTATATTCTCGGAGATGAGTAATGAAATGTTTGCCCTGCTTTTCTGTAACTCAACTCATCTGTCTGGATGACTTTTTAGTCACTTTCAAACTGCAGGAAATGCTTTCTACTGAGAACTGTATTTAAGACACTCTAATCAGTATTTTATATTCGGTGGCTGTGGCTCAGGCGCTAAAGCAGGTTGTCCACGAATTGCAAGGCTGAACCCAATGCTGCTCCCGATGACAGTAGAGCAGCTTGCATGGCAGCTTTGCCGCCACTGATGTGTGAGTGTATGTGTGAATGGGTAAATGTAAAACACTGTAAAGCGCTTTGAGTACCACTAAGGTAGAAAAGTGCTACGTAAGTGTAGACCATTCAGCATTTACCATATGAGTCAATTGACCATCTATGTGAAATGAGCAGCATCTAGACTCAATCCTAATCGCCACACTCATGGTGAGTTCTCTAAGTACAGGAGGATTTAGGATTGTCCCACTATCGAATCATTACGTTCATGAGAGCACTGATAGTGACTTGTTCATGTGCTTTTTCTGTGAGTCTGCATATCTACAGACTTTCCTGAGGCACTTGCCCAGAGCTCATTGTGACAGTGGTGACGTATGTTCCCGACTGTCCTGCCCCCACAGAGTGAACACAAACCAAGTATGAAAGATGCAGAGAATAAATCTGCTGGGATCTTCACCTGTAGGTGACAGCTTCTGGCTATTCTGGTCATTAACTGCACATTTGTAGAGTTGTTAGTATTTTTGGTCAAATGTCTGCATAGTATTTACGGATGTTCACATCCTTACTGAATTTTGGTAGTTTGCTTAAATGCTATAATGTCCAAACAGAGACTGACCACCTGCAAACTGAAAATGGAATTTGGACTCCAGATTCACTCTGGTTATGTTTCTAAGCAACATGTGCAGTCACGATAGTGTGTCCTATTTTCCCGTTTTATACCATTTAAAGCTCTCATGATCTTACACAATCAGCAGCTGTTACATCAGTTAAGTATTTAAGGCCATTCTATAAAAATCACTCAACCTCTTTCAGGCATAAATTTAACAATGCATGCATCCCAAACAAAGTTTCTCTCGCTTTCACCCACATTTTCCACACCCGTTACCTGCCATAAAACTTGTGATAATGTCAAATAGAGAATAGGTTCGGCTTTCAGGTGCTTCATTACTTCTACTAAAGTTCTGATCATCACAACAGCAGGACTGTTGCTTGTGAACACAGCAATCACAAACACAGTGGAAGGCCCCATATGTTCCACTGTCAGGTTATTTTAAAATGTTTTTAAAAGGTCCTAAAAAGTGTAGAAAGATCCATGAGAAGTAAACACTGTAAATTATGACAGATGGCAGAAACGGTCACAACTAAAAAACTTAAAAAAAAAAAAAAAAAAAGGTTCAGTATATTTTCACAGTTGTTGAACACATCATATCATTGGTTGCTGACTCTGTACTGTTGTGGATTTTGGTCAGTTTAGCACGATCAGCTGGTGGCACACCTGGACAACTGCAGTTTGATGATCGACTGTATTTTTTGTGTATCTGTGTACAATCACTTCCATTTTTTTTTCACCATTGACTGGCTTCATCTTATTTGTCTATAATAATTTTGTAAAACAGTCATCATTTTACTGAAAAATGATAAGACATCTAGATTGATTAAGACTTCGCTGAAGGTTGCTTCATTCAGGGGGAAAACAAACCGGAAAAAATGATCACTCTACATACTGTAGATATTTGATTACTTATATTTATAATTTGTTTTCTTGTCTCCTGGCTGTTCTGCGTAAACAGTTTGCCATTCCAAGGAGCGCAGAATTTTTACTTTCTTACAGAATCTGGTCAATACAAATGGTTTATTTTTGGCAAATGTTTATATTAGACACATAGAACTAAGTAACTTGGATTGTATGTCATGAGTTTCAGTTTAGATCTCGTTCATTTTCAGGTGAAACTGAGACTCAGACATGACTAGTTGGGTAGACTTGCAGTGTTTGACTGCTGGAAAGTAATATCCACCAACTCTGATAACTGGTGTAATTTTTTTTTGGAAGATATCATGCATTTTAAATCCAGCAGCAGGTTTGGGAGTCCAGAAGTATTAATAACACTAATATACTATAATCTCTGATTGATTATTGTCACACAACCTGAATTAAAGTGTTTCACAACTAAAAAAAAACATTTAGTGTTTGAGGAGGAAGGGGCCGTCTGTATTTTAAGAAGTGAATCATGCACTGCAGGTGACAGACAAAATAAAAATGTAGTTTTCTGTCCGTCCTACCATTGCGTGGGCAGGCGTTGAGCCGGTGGTTGATATCGAGGGAGCAGGGCTTGCGCGTGACTGCGGTGGTCACAGACTCGTACGGGTTGTCCTCATCTTCTGGAAGGAAAACATCCAGTGAAGGAGAGGTGACGATCTCTGCTGAGCGCTTTGAATCCTGGGAGAGAAAAACAGAGAAATGTTGAGGCAGTTTGTTTAAAATATTACATTAGCCAATAACAAGAACAACTCGGTGAGCGCTTTTCTGTCCACCACTATTACTGAGTACATTTTATTAGAATAATTCCAATGGGAACTACCAGCAGGACTCCATTCATCGAGCTAAACGCAAACACACCACTAATTGCATTATTAATTATGTACTGCAGCCGCACTGACCCATTATCTCCTCCAATAAACCCATATGTGATGTATTATGTTAATGAATTGTGTTTGGCAAGCAACGTGAAGAGGCCTTTGACTGAGCCTCGATGCACAGACATGAAAGCCAAAGAGAGTAATTTTGATTTCATGAGCTGTATGTGAAAGACGGAGCACAACACAATATAAATTCAGTTTAAAAAATATAAAAATAAACGGTGTCTATTCAGGGCCAAAGGTCTTTTTCTTTCTCACCTGTCTTTTTGTTTGTCTTCGCCTGAGGTGCATCATTACGAACCAAAAAAAAAAAAAAAAAAAAAAAAAACCAACCACATCAGCCTAGTAATCTCTCAGTTCAGCTCAAGGCTATCATTCAAGTCCAACCATGTTCACACAATTGGATTATCATGAAAGATTTAGGCCAATGTTCTTCCAAAGTAAAGGGTTGGAAAGAGTTTAAACTTCTTTTGCTTCTTTTAAATCTTGGAGAGCAGTCCCTTGAGGACTTTTTGTCCTGTGTCTCCTTAAAAAAAAAAGAGCTGTCTTTTCTACACTGAAAGTGTTGTGAAATTTAATTTAATGAACAATAGATTGTTACAAAATTGTTGCAATTACTTAGGTTGCAGGGTTTAATTAGATGAACAGACTACAAGGCAAAATCCTGTAGTGTTAAGACGGGATATGATGCGTTTTTAATCTGCAACCTTCAAACATAAGATACAAAGGCTTTATTTCAGTTTATTAACTGATGAAAGAGGTAGCTGATAATGTACCCTTTAATGGTACAATAGCTTCAGGGGCTCATCACATGGTGTGAATGGAGAAAAAAAAGCAAGAGCAAAATAAATGCAAAAGAGATCACAAAATACCCTGAAACACAACAGAACTAAAATTGCTGATGAACCTATCAATACAGCATCTATTGGTCTCCAGAAAGCAGCTTGAATTGTTCTACGATGAGATGTTTGAAATATGCCCTAAGAGTTTTACTCCCAACACCACTGAAGTCTAAAAAATGTAATAAAGGTAACAAAATAAACAAAACTGCGTACGTGTTGTGTAGCATCGAAGTATAGTTAGACAGGAAAAAAAAAGCCTGTAAGCAGGGACATGGGGCGTTCATTACTCAATGAGCATACAAACTCAGAGTAACCAGAAGTATGAAACCAGCTCTCGATCGAGTATAAACAGGAGGTTTGTTGATACATTTACCTTATTCACGAGTCATAAAGTGTCTCCTGGTTTAGCATGCTTTACACTTCAAAGCCAAACAGCAAAAATAATAATTAATAATAGGGAAGTTCTTATTCTTATCACTGCGATAAACTGGTGACCTGTCCAGGGTGTCCCCTGCCTTCACCCTAAGTCAGCTGGGATAGACTCCAGCCCCCCGCAACCCAAGTGAGGATTAAGCGGTGTATAGATAATGGATGGATGGATTATTCCTATTGACTGACCTGATCCCTGACTCAAACACATAAATGAACCTCTTAGCCTCTATAGTCTCTTCTTGAATATCTGTCGAACTCCTAATTATTTATTGGTCCAGGTTATTTTTGTTCGTTACCTCGTTAGTTTCATTTTGTTTATTTTATGTATTTTGTAAGTGAAGGGTGGCACTATGGGCACTTCATGGTGTATGAGTAGGTAGACAGGTCTGGACCAGCATGTCCCGTGGTGGGTCCATAGTTTTTAACCAGAGCGAGAAATTCAGCAGAAGCCGTGATTCTTGCATTTGATAAATAAAAATACAAAAATGCACAAATTTCATTTTCACAATAGACTTTTTTCCCCCTGTGTACCGTACATGCTCATGGTGCATCAGTGGCTCTTTGATTATAAATTAAGTTTTTGACAAATAGCCACTACAGTTATCGCAGCTGCTGGAAACAGCTGCTCAGCTGGAATAGATGTCCATAAATACTGTCGCAGCAACTTTATCAGCCCAGGAAATCTGTCAGTATTTACTGCCACCTCTAAAATGGATTTACACTCTAAGGAGAGCAACGCTAATGCACTTCATCACTTTAGTTTAATGATGTTACCAGTATGTAATCAGAGTCCTGCTGCTCCTGAATGTTAGCAGTGTTAGCACTAACAGCTGCTCTGTGCTGACAGACACTCAGTTCTTGGCCTCTGTTAGCATTTGAAAATCCCAGTTTAGTGTTAGCATTAGCCTCAGAGTGCTAGCCAAACAGAGACAGTTTGTAGACACTGTTTTTTTTTACAACTTGATGTTGCAGAGTTCATCAACACGATTGCCACAATTAGCAGTTAGACAGCAGGTAGGTGCACCTGGGTTTTGCGGCATCACACCTGTAACTCCATCTCATTAAACAGTAAGAGGGTCCACCTGGTGGTTCAACCAGGTACTGCAGCAGATCTACAATACATTTTAGACATTCATGTCCCTTGTCTACCTTTTTGGTTAATATCCTCTTAATAGATGAAATAGTCCCCAGCTAGTGAATAAATAACCCCTAATATCCCCAGTTCTAACCAAAAAAAGTTAAGGGCCTAAACTGTAATTTGCATATTAAATGAATTACATTGTTGATTTTAACCAGGAGGGCAACATTTTGAGAATAAACTTTCATTTCAAGTTGAATAATTATGAGTTAGTTATAAGGAAATGCTGCTTCGGGACCTTTATATAACAGCTCACTGGATATTCCAGGAGAATTTCAGACTGCACTTTGTTGCAGCACTGGTGAAAAGGTTGAGCCCCAATGGGCTCAGAGAGCGAGCTGAAACCCAAAAGGTCCCTTATCTCTGAGGCAGATGTGTTCCAAGAAAGAATGAAAAACAAGCGATGAGTGATGTGAAGCAGGGGAAAAGGTTACAGGGGGTGAGCGTCATTTCAGCCAAAAAGACAAAACATTTCTTTCCAGAGAAGCAGCCTCTGGATGCCTGCCTTTTTCCCATAACGCAACACTCTATCATCATTTCTGAAGAGTCACTTGGCAACCTTCCCTATGGTTGTGCCTTTCCTAATGGGATCAGTGGTGAACTTGTCACCATGGTGACAAGTTGTGTGTGTGGCTGCGCCTGTTCTAAACATGGCTTCTTATACATTTCTCAACCCTGACTCCATCATTCCCTCCTTCACCTGCTCCCAACCTCCTTCCCCCATTCAGGATCATTAGTCTTCTTGTCATCACCTGTTACTACATTACCCACACTGCACCGGGCCATCAATCATGCACTGAGCACACTCAAAACGGATTAATCATTGTGGCTGATAGAGCAATCAGTCCTTTGATGATTTCTCTCACTCACACCCTCTGCACTCAATCTGAGATTTATTTCACAGCACACTTTATTAAAAGGCCTACAAACTCAAAGACCCCGCTCTATTTTTTCCCCTCCCTTTTCTTTCTCCATCAGCACTCAATTAGACTGCCATTACCAGCTAATGGAGATTCAGTCAGTGTTCTATGCCTTCTCTCCACAGGTGGCCCAGCCTCAAGTGACATTGATTTGACGTGACAGCCTGGTTAGCTGCAGATTTCACTCACAGAGCTGAAGGAAAGGTTGAGTGCTCTCATGGAGCCATAAAGACCTGCTGGTAGTTCATTGCTCATTTCAGGAACATAAAAACTCTACTTGGAATTATAAATGCATCTGACAGCTCAAATTAAAGGCGCAATGTATCATCTTCACATTAATTTTGAGACTTTATGATAATTATGATTAAAAAGAAAGGCTAGACCATTAAACAGGAAAGCTGGTGTCTACAAGCCACAAAATATCTCCAGCAGTGTTTAAATCTACCGTGATGTTGCTCTAACGTTCATTTGTTCCACTACAAGGCTGACATTTTTGTATTATTAGTTAAATGTCTCAAAAGCTACTAACTTCATTGTTGTGTAACAGTGGGTGCCAGATGTGTGATGAATGATCTCATCGTGTTTTACAATGAATAAAGAACGTAAGTAAAAATCTGGACACAGGTTGAGGTTCCAAATGGTTGGTATCAACAGACGTGGACCTGACAAGGTCAAGTACTTGTTTCTACTCGCCTCAGCCAGGGGAGTTTGGTGGGCATGGATGAGGGTGACAAAAGACCCAGGTGGCAGCGGACTATCGTACAATGAGAGACCTGCATGAAACTACAGGGTGACTGACAAAGGGTCTCCATTATCAAAACATGATGGGCTGATTATGAGCCAGGCAGGGAGCACACTTTGAATTTGTAGATGCAGTTGAACTTGTATTTTTATGTGCTTTCATGGCAGTTTGCAAGTGAAACCATCAAACAAGTCATCATCATTTTCATCGCCCACTTCCACAGCTAAACTCAACCATTAGCATCTCTTAGATGGTACAGGGTCAAGGACAACCTGATGACTATACATGGATGTACAACAACCAGGTTTCTGCAGCATCTGATTTCTTGGAGTAACATGGTGTCTTGCTCAGATGTGAATGCGCTCTCAGTGTGTGCCGCTGGGTCAGACTTATCTGGGAATGCTTGCTTTGTCGCATTAAGCTGACAAACGGTGCAGTTCCTTAGAAGAACTGAAGATAAGGCTTTCTAAGTTAAGGCAGTTATTGGAATTGAAAGGAGATTCAAGTGGAACCATTGTTTTTGTAACAGGAAGTGGCAGGCCTAATGGGGTATTCAGTCCTGATTTGAAAAGAAAAAACAAATCAGCACTATGAAATCTGGTGGAAAATGCCAGCAATCATCTAAACCTCTGTCTCATTTGTTTACAGTATGAACCAAGATGTCACCATTAATTAACAAGTATTTCAGAAGTTAAAGAAAGCAGAAGAGAAAAGCTCTAAGACAGAATAAGCTCAGGAAAGATATTCTGATATTCCTCTGTAGGATCTACGGGGGGAAATATTAAAACTAAAGGTTGAGGGAGAAAGGACAGACAAGATTAGATTGAGAATTCGACCTGATGTTTTTTAAGCACAGAGATGAGAAATGACCCCGAACATGTAGTGTAAATTAATTTCCAATTCTCCTATCACATGCTCTGTCTATTCTACCTTGTCCCTTATTGCCATTTCTACCTCTCTTCTCTCTCTTTCACTTCAACATCAACTGCCATGATTCCTGTTGCTCTAATTCTCCAGCTTTCACCCTGGCTGCTTAGGAAGAAACAAACCGAAAGAAAGAGGCCAAAGCTGACAGGAGTAACGTAAAGCACTGCCTGGGATGAAGACGGAGACAGACAGTGAAGAGAGAAGCAGAGGAAAACACAGGTAGATCAAAGAGCGCCAGGATCCAACTCAACACTTACTTTGGAGTTTGTGTCAGCGAATCCCAAGGAGATGAGCACGAGACAGAGAGACAGAGCGGGAAGACGAAAATTAGTTCGTACTGAGGAAGGGAAGCAGAGGAAGTGGGAGTGCAGTGAGTTAGGAGCCGGGATTTCCTCACACACACAAACATAGAAGAAAAAAAAAACACAGAAATGGGAGGCAAGTACAGACAACATGCTTGATACGGAAGACAGTGAAACTGAGACAAGAAAATGGGCGATTTAGTGAAGAGAGCAAAAAGCTGGAAGTTTGAGCACTTCTCTTGCCACTGGAAAAAACTACTTTCCCCTCAACAGGACAGTCAGTGCCAGGAAATCCCTCACACTCAGGTCCCCAGCGGAGCCCAGGAGCACCTGAATCTGGAGATGAAATTAATCCGGCAGTGTGACAACAGGTTTAGCTACCTGAGAGTTTGATGGTGTCCTCGCTCCTCTTCCTCCTTGGCCCTGGAGGGCTCTAGAAAGCTTTAAAAAGTGGTAGAAAAGGCTTCACACGGCGCGATACGAGCAGTGCCTCCAACAAACAAACACACTGAGTCTTCATTCATTTCCCTCCCTCCCTCTGTATCTTTCAGGGCAGAGATAGGACACAGAGAAACTTGTGTCTGAGCTGAACAGGAAGAGAGCAGACAAACAGAGGCCTCCTCTGGCCACTAATTAGCAGGTCGTATGCAGCTCCCGTCCAACTGCAGAGGCCAGATTAAACGTTTAAAGTGAGTGTGTGTGCCTGTGTGTGTGTGTCGGTGCCTACACATGTGACCGAAGGATATGCCACGGTTTGTGATTATATCTGAGTAATAATGCAGTGCGGTGTTTGTACGTGTCTGCCTGCAGCAGATAGGTTTTTTTTATGTATGATTATGGGGGAGCTTAAGTTAATACTTTCTCTTTGTATGTATAAGTGAATTTGCTGTAAAATATAAAGCGTATGTTCATGTCTGCGTTCATGTGCATAGACCTGATAACTCAAATAGGAAATGTGTTGCTGCTTTAGTCACGTCTAAAGAACTTCTGTCTCGCTGTCTTGAATCTGGTGACGCTCTCTCTTTCTGTCGTTCGCCACTGTAACAGTCACAACCAAACCAAACCCACTGCCTCATACACTGTACACCGAGTTCATAGGCCATCAGATATGAATAGAGGCTATAATTTGCTGGCATTTCCTCATGGAGGCTATTTGATTAGAGAGAAACGGGAGGGGTGGACACCAAAGAGGACAATGGACTCTCTGAGAGCCTCGATGAGTGGAAAGAACAGAGAGAGGTGCAGTCATGAGGACAGCAGTCAAACGACGCAATGATGAAAAAAACTGATTAAAAGTAAAGAAAGGGAGCTGTAATTAAAAAAGGAAGCCCACTCTTTGACCTAACACGCTCTTTTAATCAACAGTTTATCCAGTCATCCCATTCTTCTGTGCAGCATCACTTGCTGCAGGTTGTCAGTGAGTGCTGGTTTATCATCATGTAGGCACAGTGGTACTTAACCTGGACAATCTTCTCCTGCATCTAATTTAGGCTAATGGTAGGTGCTTTTTTTTTGTTTTTTCTTACTTTGAACAGTCAGGCAAATTGCTTCCATTCAAATGTTGCAAAAAAAAAAAAAAAGCAACTCAAAAATTGTTGGAAAAAGATGAAGTAGATAGAAAAAAATGAGGCGAGATATAGACAGCAGCTGCTTGAGAAGCAAATGAACGTTTGGGAAACAGAAGAAGAGCGGCTCATAAAAGAGAAAAAGAACGAGGCGCAGGTTGGTCAGAGGACCGAGAAGGGATTGCCTCGCAGAATTGGATTTCCCTCCATGGCTGGCTAATCCCACAGAAATCAGCTAGCTGAGCCACCCATGGGACACAGACAGTCACTCCTCAGAAAATAACACCCTTCACATTCCCCATGATGGCTGCTGTATTGAGCAAAGCTCAAACTGCGGCTTCCCTTGGCTCCACACTTAATCCCACAGACACGGCAACTAGCCAGAGCAAGAGGCTGCTGACAGAGAGCCGCTGCTGTGTGACCAAACTTCTACTGCATTTAACTGCACGACCCACAAGTTTGGAGGAAGTTCTGGAGCAGCGGCTTAAGAGGCTGCACAGGTGACAGTGTGGAAAACTGCTGATTCAAGGTCAACAACATCGGTTTAATTTTTCAACAAAAAATAAACAATTTTTGCATAATTATCATGTCTTCCTATTATTTCTTTCTTTCTATTATTTGTAGCATCTTCAAAGGAGTTTTCTTGAAATAGTCGATCAATTTGAAGTTATTTTATTACGATGCACTGAAATGCTTTTATTCTACGACAGTGTACTACAGAATATCTATAGAAAACTGAATTTTTATAATTCAGTTTTCATCCAGTTACTATATTTTTTCACTTGTTTCCATAAAACAGAACGAAAACAAAAAAGGATAAATAAATGAAATAATGAAATTAAATGGCACCCAGTGTCCCACTTGTTTTGCTGCACAGTTTCACTTTGTTCTTTTGTTCCAGGCAGTACAAGGCAGTTAGTGGGGGGCTAAAACCAACTTCCCACTTATTATTTTTATTTGTACTCTGCTTTTATATCCCAATAATGATGGAGGGAATTACTTTAGAAGATGCTCGCTGCTCCCGTCGGTCTCACATCAACCCTCTGCACACATAAACTTCGCCGATGTGCCAACAGCACAGCGTGACAGCTGATCTGCCCTTGTTTTTGATGGGATGTGCTTTGTGGGTAGTGAGAAGTAGCACATGTTGTGATGGGGCTCCCGAATGATCTTTATTTTTTCACAAAGTTACTGTAGGTTCTGTAATTGTAATTTGAAGCAGTAAAAATCTACAAAACATCTCTCCTGTCACATTATTGTTTTAAGCCCGTAAAGTGAAAAGCTAAAGCACATCCACAACTCAGACAAACGTTAACCCAGTTTAAGGCGTCATCTCCTTGATAAAAACAATAGATTCTAAAGTGGTTCATTTCGGATGTGCAAGAAGACAAATCACCCACGGATAGAAATATTGATCCAAAGCGATGAAAGAAACAAGTAGAAGAATTTCAAGGAAGTAAAACATTGGACTCCAAATGATCAAGTTGCTCATTCTTGTAGAGAAATCCTCCAAGGACCTCTGAACTGCTATGTAGCATCAGGCTGAAAAAGCATAAAAGGTCCAAAGTATATAAAAACTGCAGCTTGGAAACACTCCTAATAATTCATGAAACTTCTGTGACTTTCGGTGTCTTCATTCATACCTGCTGAGTTCTTTAAAAGGACTAGTTCTTTAGGAAATGTGCATATTCATAGTTTTTTGTGGCTATGCAGTAAAAAAAAAAGAGCAATACCACTCTCACATCTGTCCTCTAAATGTAAAGCTACATGCAGGAAATATTTACCAAAATTTACAAGCAGTTGAATGTGTATTTGAATTAAACACATTTTTAAAAAAGTGTTAATTAGTAGCTTTTGAGGTGCAGGTAGGCAGATTTTAAGCCGAGTTATTTAAATAGCTGTGTGAATGAAAATGCTGGTTTGTAATTAGTCTGAGCTGTTATTTGTGTTCAGATCTAAGCATGTTAGCATAGTTATTATGAGCTTGTCAGCATGATGGCATCAGCATTCAGCTCAAAGCATCTCTAAGGAACTGCAGCCTGTCAGAGCAGCTAACAGGGCGGTTAGCCTTGTTTGACCTTTGGCCATAGACAGACAGGCGAGGCGTTTCCCTCCCGCTTCCAGTTTTTATGTTAAGGGAAGCTAATCAGCCACTCGTGCCTCGTGGTCATGCCTAATTGTTCAGTATAAAGAAAGCTTATACATACATTTTAAAAACATCAAAGTCCTTTCTAGTGTTTTATAATCTAATCTAAGAGATTAGATTAAACAAACTTCATTACTGTGCAGTAATTCAAAATCATCTGTTGCTGCCTCAGTATCTCTTAACAATAAAAATAACAATGATCTTTATTGATAGAAACTTTTTTAAAATCCAAAGTGCGTCACAATGTGGCAAAACAAAATAAAGTCATAAAACCATCAAGCTTTTAATAAACACAAGACAACTCGGTTTATAAAAAAAACATTGTGTGTTACTAGAAATATGGCAGTTTCAAGGAAATAAAAGCGCACGGAAAATTTGGAAAGGTTCATACATTTCAAGAAAGGTCTTAAAAGAAGCCACAGGCTCAGATGATCTGATTATCTAAGACAGCCGGGCCCCTGAAACAGGAAAAAGAAATCTGCCTGAAGATCTCAAAGTGTGTACCGGTGCGTACAGTACACAAGGTCAGAGATACAGCTCAGAGAGAGACAACAAGGGCTTCAAATTAATCAGTAAAATCTAAAGAATTTACCCTAAAACATACTGAGGGCCTGTGTAAAGATGCCAAAAGAAGAGTGACATGATCACATCACCCAAGTTCACTAAAAACCTGGTTGCTGAGTTCTGTCATTATCTCCTTGTGCTGTATACAAGTCACCTTTTACAATGAGCATTTTGTCCCAACTGTCTTTCCAAAACTGTGTTGCCAGAAGCAAAATGAGGAGGAGAGACAATAACTTTCTGCCAACTTCATTAACGCTCACACCTGATGAGGGGTCACAATACAGACTCAAGCAAAAGTGTCACACATACACACGGGTTCATCTCCATGTGCAGAATAAATTCTCTTACAATATCAACTCCATAAGTCGCTTGTCTTGTTTGTCTTGTGAAAATATAAGGGGGAAAAAAGCCTTCTTGCACCATCTTTTAATCATCTGTACATAAATACACACAAAGCAAATAGCCCCTTATCTCAGCCTGTCACCTGTGTGTGTGAATGTGGGCTAATCCTCGAAATGTTAGCTGAGCTTGAACACATTCATCGGAGACTCGCCACACTTATCTATGACTGAGTAAGCATTCTGCGTCTAAGCGCCTTGCTCAAGGGCACTTGAACCCTGGGGGCAGAGTTCTGCTGTAATATACTCTAGTGGCGGTACTATAGGATGAATGTTGCTCCTGATGGCAGCCTGTCTTCATGTTTCTATTCCTCATTCTTCAGTGCTCTCCCCCTTTTCCTGTTTACCTCGAGAACAACAAGATCTCTGAACTCTAGCGGGATGTCAGAGGACACGCATATAAACACACACACAGCACTCATGTACTCAAGGGCAGCGTGTGTGTGTGTGTGTGTGTGTGTGTGTGTGTGTGTGTGTGTGTGGCTATTTCTGTAGAAAGCGTACGACGGCAGCTATAGGTGTGTGTTGAAGGTCACTGTAGTCTATATCTGCAGTCCACAGGGCCTGAATTCATTAATGATCACTAAGTGCAGAGCAACATGCCGTCCTACAGAGAGACAGAACAGCAGAGAAAGAACACGGCAAACAAAAAAGTAAAGTAAAACCAAGTAAAAAAGACAAAGAACTTGATAAAGCCTCAGACTAATGGGATGGTTAGCATTATGTGTTTGGTTTTGGGGCTAATTAAATGAATAATAATCAACAAAAAATAAAACAGAACAAAGACAGAACATCTTCTATTCGTTATGACTAAAACCAGAACACACATTCATGTCTTTGGCATATTCACACACTTCTTATCATAAACACAGAGGAGTTGAGTGAACTTCCTTTGCTAATTATTTTCTTCATTCAATCAATTAGGTCTATAATGACAGAAAACAGTGAGAAAATCCATCCATCCATTATCTATACAC
>NW_007578330.1:142730-269104 GCF_000690725.1 Stegastes partitus
CCTAGTTATCCAAATGTTTTCTGATTATTGTCAACTATTTGATATGGCAGTGTACTCTGTTTTCTGAAGGAGGACATGCTACTTTTCATACAGGATATTGATGTTTCAATGCCTTTAATACCTATGGTTTCTACAGGCAAACTGTGTTCCTGGTATTGATGGAGGAAGGCGGTAAAGCCAAACAACAACAGACAACAAATGAGTCATTTGCTACGAAAGAAATTTGCGGTTTGATTTAACAGAAAAGGCACAAATGCAAGCTGACTGAGCGATCAAGGATGATGTGATTGCGTTAGATTTTTTAGTTACATCTACTTTTGCAGCATGAGGTCATTGACAGTCGTCTTTCATTTACTCAAATGCCCTTATGGGTGGTTTCTCTGTATATTTGATCTATTTTACAGCGATTTTGTGACTTTTTTTTTTTACATTTTTTATTGAATTTTTCTGCCATCAGTTTATTGATAACTAAGCTATCCATTATTGTGTCTGAGGCTATTACGTTGCTAATACAACATTTGAAGGGAGCCCACTGTTTGTCTCCTAAGGGCTTATTTTTGTGTTTCATTCACTCCTGTGGAATATGTTTGTTGGATTAACTACTATGTTGTACCCTCTATACTGATTTAAAATGGATTTTTCTGATGACGCTTCTGAGGCACAATGTCGCTCTTCACCAGCCAGTCATTACTTTTGTGAATCCAGTTTTCTTCCTACTGTGGTAAATTTGTTCCTACAATGCCTCCCGTCTAACTTTTGTTTTTGGAATCGTATGTCTTTGTTCTCACTACCGCTGAGTTTGCTGTATGAAGCTGTTTTCAAAGTTTCACATCTGCTGCCAGACAAAAAAAAATTCAAAAGTGTTTTGCTCGATACAAGAGCAGAAAATACAGTTTGCAAGAAACAACAACTTTATTTACTTTAACATGAACTACTTGTTAAAGGAAAAGTTTGATATTTTGGAAAATAAAGCATTTACCTTATGGCAGAAGCTAGATGAGAAGATCAATAACCTTCTCATGTCTGCTGGGGAAATATGAATATTTTAACCTACCATAAAGACTGCAAAAAGATAGTCAAAACATCCCTTTATACATCCTTTACTGCAGCTCAGGATGGGTACCAAAAGCTAGTATTTAAAGGGCCTCTGGGTTAATCTTTAACATTATCGTTTCTGCATTTGGGGAAATTACTCTAATGTGTTTCCTATTTATTGTTGCTACATAAAACACTGCTGTTGGTGAAAAAGGCAGAGAGAAGCAAACATTCAAAAGCATGGCTACACTTAACTGGAGCTGATGCTGACAATATTTGTTGCCACAAGAGCAACTTTTACATGTAAGAAAAGAAACATGATAAATCTGTCGACACATTTAGTCAAAGTTCAGCTCATACAAGCAGAGAAATGCACAGTTTGCCTGCCTAACCTGAGGTTCATCTCCAGGTATGTTATGCATGTCAGTCTACAGCCTTCACATGGGGCTTTACTACACAAACATGGATGAACAGTGAAGAGCAAAAGAGGGGAGAAGTACAGCAAAGAGGGAACATAAAGCAAAGTTTGCAATTTATTTTGTGCTGTTGTCTGAAAAAATACCAAAAATATGTTAATATACCTGCTGGATAAGCAGCACTGTAAATCTTATCGACACCCATCCCTAATTATGGCAGTATTGTTTAAACACTCAACAACACTGAACTATTCAAATTAGGTGTTAAACAAAAATGTTGTACAACTTGACAAGTCACGATGAATATTTAAAGTCCCAAACTTCACCCGGTCTCAAACGGGAGAGTACACAGTCCTTCCTTTACCTGCTTCTAAAGCTGTCCACATAATCTCTGTCCTCTCAGAAACACCTGCCTTTGATGTCCCTTAACATCTTCAAGGGCTCTCATGGCTTCTGATCTTAACCTGTGCTAGCGTGACACAGACCTGCTCCCCCCTCAACTCCTTCAAACTGCCTGACATTAAAGGTCAGCAACCACCTACTCAGGGAAGGAAAACAGAGCTTGAGAAACAGAAATTCAAGAAGGTGAACTGACTGAGTGTGGAGGAAGAACAACCAGAAGGAAGTAAAGACAGTGAAATGAGAGGAAAAAAGCTGGGAGACGATCAGGAAACGCTGACGTGTGCGAGTGTGCAGCACTGTGACGCAGCTGTTCTGATGGTGAATGATATTTATCAATGGTGGACATCCCACGCATGGCATCTCATGAATTTCTGTGTTGCCTGGCAACCCTAAAAACCTCTCTCTATCTGTATCTTTTCCTTGCACTTGTTTATCTTCTTCTTCTTTCTCTTCTGTTTGTATTTTGATTTCAAGGTTGTTACAAGTGAGTTTTGAACATTTTTTTTTTTAAACCTGTGTCACAGAGGAAACCTCCACACACACTTTGGCGTCAGTCTGCATTCACATGGCAGTGGTGGGAGGAAACCCGTGGCTGGTGACGAAAAGTCTTAAAAGGGGAACCTTCCTTACGCAGGCAGGCAGGCTGACAACTGCACACACACAAATATAGACATGTGACAGACAGCAATGCATCCTCAGCACCGTCAGGTTTTCTGGATGATCTAAAACAAAGTACAGACATGTGTACGACATAAGACCCACACAGTGAAATGACCACCAAGGAGACACACTTATTACTTATGCATGTGCACTCTGATCCAGATGTACACATCTACAATTATACAGACACTCAGTTGCCAGTTTATTGGACACACCTGCCTTCAGAGGGATCTTTCTCAATTATTGTTTCAGTTATTGTTTGAAGTGTTTTCGAGGTGGACTCAGCTTTATGGTCGTTTTGGAGGTTTTAGTTTGTGGTGCTGTTTAATATATTATGTTATACTGCGAGCTGTTTCTAAGGTGGACCTATAATGGCCCTTTTAGAGCGACAACAGCAGCACTGTGCTCTGAAATTCATTATTTTCAGTAGCTTAAGGTGCACAAATGACAGTTTGGCGGTGAGCTAAACACAGCTACCCACGCAGCCAAAAAAACATAGGCATCCAGCCAGGTTCAGAATGTAAAATGTAGAAAAAGCTGATGTGTGTCTAAATTCCCTTAATTATTCTAAAAAGTTTGTGTTTGTAATGAGATCTCAGGAGGAAAGTCAACCTTGGAAACAGGTTTTCATTAAAGTAACCATGTCAGGTGTGTTTTAACATGTTTATATACAATCCATTTTAACCATCTGGTAGTTTGTTGTAGATTGGCAATATTTTTTAAGCGGAGCATAAGTTTATGTGCTGCTGTATTCAGGGCATTCTTTTGGTTTTCCAGCCCTCAAATTTAAATTTTTAATTCTCTCTCACTGATCCAAAAGTTTTTTTCTGTAGTGGTGGGCACGAGTCCTGTTGCAATTTAGAGTTGGATGGGAGTTAATGTTGGCATTTGCTTGATGACAGAAACATCAAATGCTAATTCTGCTTAAAGATCCACTGAGGTGGTAATAATAAGTTGCAATTTGAAACGTCACCTTAAGAGCCGTAATGTGTCAGTGTTTTGTTTCCAGTTTAAGCATGTGCAGTCGGTTTCTCTAGAAAACATATAAATAAGACACAGTAAAGTTATACAGGAAAAAATATGTTTAGTTATGATTAAATAAAAGTTTACGCTCGTATCTCAGTTAAACTGCTTTACTGGGACTGTGGGTGTTGTCTGACCAGATTTGACAACATGACTGGTGGCTGCACATAAAAACTGCAAACCATCAGTCACTTCAGTCAGTGTGATTGATGTAGCAGTGTCTGTCTATGACCAAACATTGTTTAATTGTGACTGCAGGACAGAAACACAACCCTGTCTCACAAACTAGTGAGCCCAGCGGCAAATTCTGAAAATCTCTAACACGTAACGGGAAAAATTTTAAATAACAATTACATTTTTAACTTTTACATTTACGCTTGTAGTATTGATGCAGGATACCACCACCAAGTGGGAGTCCAATAATATACTATGCGAGAATTCAGCCCATAATAATCGCGCTAATGCATTGTGCAAACTGTAGGAGGAGAACCAAACAGGTCTGTCTTACTGCACAATCCAAGTCTTGGTCAAAACTTGTCATTTTTAGGCTGCTAGCTAGGAGGTGGGTGTTTCCATAGAAAAGTGAATTTTGCAAACGGTAACATGCAGGATACAGGAGGAGAATGCCGCTTGAAATGCACAGCCAGTGGCAAGGTTTTACCTGCAGTCTACACCTGGTGAGTCACACTATTTTCTATATGACTCAGACAAGTCCAACACGTTGACTGACAGTCTTGAGTGACAGGTGGGCAACTAAGAAAACCCAACGCTCAGACAACTGATACAGGTAAACACACTTTTGCAGACATAAAGTTAAAAATAAATCAGACAGACAGAAGGATGAACATGGGATATAGATGAATTAAGCTGACAGATGTCACGTGGATTAAAAAAGAACAAAGGATTGAGATAGAAATAATGGTAGCGACTACAGCAGAGAGCTTCTTCAGTTGGTCTTTCATGCTCAGAGGCGATGCAAAAGGATGTTTTGTTTATGTTGACTCTGTTAACTTACAATTATACAGGGCAAATTAGCATGGCGCTAACTTAATTATGCAATAACAACTTAATATTTCTTTCCTCTCCCATTCTGCTCCTTCCTCTTCTACGATGCTTGCACACACACATGCCCAAACCCTCCCACACAAACTCAGGATGGTGTCATGCCAAATCTGCACACGCACAAAGCTGATGACACCAAATATGTTGTATATACCCACATGTGTACTCAAACATTTTAACATGGACAGTTTTTTTTTTTTTTTTGTCAGCATCAACACATTAGTACAAACACACACGCGCACACATCCAGGTGCGAAACCTCTCCAGGCAGAGTGCCAGTCAGTCCGGCAGGCTGCCAGTACACAAGACAGAGGGTCTGTTGTGTTGTAAATGTCAGATGTCCTGCTGGTTGAGCCAGCACGCATCTCACCGCTAAACACTCTCATCTATACACACTTAACCACACTTATACACACAGGGTGCGGGGCAGAGTGAGCAGGAAGGAAGAAGGAGAGATCCAGCAGGAGTACTAGGAAGTAGACGACAGTTAGGATTTAGCTTGCTTTTCCGCGATTTTGGTCAGTAAATCCCTACATGTCAGGCTAGTCAATTGCCACGTATCCCTTTGCTGTTGCAAGATTTACATTTATCCCACAGGAAATGATTAACCTTTCTTGTAATCTCTTTGTATCACATATTTCAGTTGAATGTTATTCATTCAGAGTTCAAAGCCCTGCTTATTAAGGCTTAAAAAAACAGAGAGACGGGAAGATTTTTTTTAAAATTTCTAACGAGGAGAGCGAGAGAGGGACAGAAACCGAGCAGAACATCCAGAGCTGCCAGGAGAGCTGGTCTCTCCAGCGACGGCTCGTTCGCTGTGTTCCCAAGGTAACCAGTGAAAGCATTCACTCAGAACAATGGCAGCATCGCTCGTCTAGAATTTCGTTGTCGGGAAGCTATGTGTGTCTGTGTGCGCAGATGTTGCTTTATGCTACATGTAGGATGAATAAGAAGGATCATTGTTTCATATGACTTCCATTCTGCGCACACTAGAAATGCATTACAATGACAATATTCACTCTCATTTGATCAAGAGTGATAGGTTAATTCTGTACATATCTGTGTGTGTACGTACCTGCGACAGGCTGGAAAAGCCCAAGTTGCGGCAGCCGTTGCAAGGAGTCAGGGCCTCCCAGAATCCAGTGGGGCCACAACTCTTCTCTGCCTCGTCCTCCTCCATGGCTGTAGCGAGAGGTGGGGTTGGCCGCTGCTAACACAAATACCAAAAAAGTATTACCCAGCTGCCCAGTAGGAAGGACTTCAAAGGTTAGAGGAGCTCCAAGCCCAGAGAAACTTCATCAACAACTGCATTATTTAAAGTCTCTCTCAGGTCATTGACTAAACCCTCAAAAACCATCTCTGTCTGTCAGAGCTATATTTAGAAGTTTTTTTTTTTCCCCATGAAAATAATCCCTTCCTACTAAGTTGTTGCTTCACCTAGAATGCGCCATTTGCTCCACTCACTGCAGCTCAGCACACCAGCTCACCTACAACTCAAACACTGTAAAACTAGTTAAAGTTATAATGTTGAAGTAATTCAGCCATGCATGTTTAAAACAGGGCTGCAAGGTGGCGCAGTTGGTAGCACTGCTGCCTCATAGCAAGAAGGTCGCCGGTTTGCGTCCCGGTGAGGACACCCGGGATCTNAAGGACTTCAAAGGTTAGAGGAGCTCCAAGCCCAGAGAAACTTCATCAACAACTGCATTATTTAAAGTCTCTCTCTGGTCATTGACTAAACCCTCAAAACCCATCTGTGTCTGTCAGAGCTATATTTAGAAGTTGTTTTTTTCCCCATGAAAATAATCCCTTCCTACTAAGTTGTTGCTTCACCTAGAATGCGCCATTTTCTCCACTCACTGCAGCTCAGTACACCAGCTCACCTACAACTCAAACACTGTAAAACTAGTTAAAGTTATAAAGTTGAAGTAATTCAGCCATGCATGTTTAAAACAGGGCTGCAAGGTGGCACAGTTGGTAACACTGTTGCCTCGCAGCAAGAAGGTCGCCGGTTCGCGCCCTGGTGAGGACACCCGGGATCTTTCTGCATGGAGTTTGAATGTTCTCTACGTGCAGCGTGGGTTCTCTCCGGGTTCTCCAGCTTCCTCAGTTCAAAAACATGTTGAGGTTAATTGGTGACTCTAAATTGTCCATTGGTGTGAATGTGAGTGTGCTTGGTTGTCTGTCTCTAAATGTAGCCCTGTGATAGACTGGTGACCTGTCCAGGGTGTCCCCTGCCTTCACCCTGAGTCAGCTGGGATAGGCTCCAGCCCCCACGACCCTAGTGAGGATTAAGCGGTGTATAGATAATGGATGGATGGATGGATGGATGGATGGATGTTTAAAACAGAAAGCAATTCTGAGGCAAAATAATGATACAGAAAGTCCCACACCGCAAGCTGACAGGCTAAAATCCCAGAAGTTTGAATCCCTGTCATCAGCACATTGCAGTCTGAAGGTGGAAATGCTCAGCCATGGTGCTGACAGCTTATTTTGCTCATGATATATCCTTAACCATATAAAAAAGCACCATATGGACATGTTAACAATGTAAAAAATAGATTTTTATATGAGGTCTTTAAGGGGAAAGACCAGGGAAATGAAACCAACATCTCTAAAGACAGATGGCATTCACACTTCTTTTTTTTTTCTGAACAGAATAGATTTAAGAGGAGACACAATGACATAAGAGAGGTTATTTTTAAAGCAGCTCTAAAGAATATTTTCACTGCAACAGTGGATCAACTGAAAATGTGTGATGGTGTTACAACCTTGCTTCAGTTGGTAGCAACATGAAGGAGGGAAAAAAAATGGAATAAGCCAAATAATGTGGTGGTGGTGGGGGGTGTCTGCTGGCTGACAGGGGGGGGAGAGAGTTGGACAAAGAGTATTTTGAAGCACTGTCAGGTGCCACTGATTGGTCCAGAGCAGCTGACTGATGACTGGAGCGCCTGAAACGAACAATAATAGTGTTGTTCCCACCTGCAGCAGGAGGCAGGAAAAAAAGCTCTGATAAACTCACTGTTGGTTGCATTTGTCACACTAAACCATAGAAAGGTAAAGCTTTGGAGTAGCTGGTGACTATTGTGGAGAATTTAGCAACTAAAGGTTCTGATGTTTCTGTCAGAAATGTGAACACTGGAGTTACTAATACACACAAGGCATCAAATGAACGGTAATGCTGCTCCATGATTGTTGGATGTGCAGGTAAGTAACAGTTTGGTAACATATGTGCTTTCTCATGTTCATTAGGTGACCTTATTTAGGCGTTGTGTCTCCGTTACATTATGGTACTTATACAGAAAAACTGCAAAATTAATTTCACAGGGTAAGAAAAAAAAAAACAATTAACACCAATATTTCCCCAAAATATATTTCTTGCAGTCATTGGGGTTTAAAATTATTAACATTATTTTTCTACAAGCAAATTAAAATTGCTGCAGGTTGGCTAAATCAGGGCTGTTTGTTTCCAATCCAAATGAACGTTTCCAGGATTTCACTGACATCTGGTTTTATTTTCTTGAAACATTTGTATGGCAGTAGTCAATCTCCCTTCTGTGAAGACGCTGAAGCTCATTGTGAGCAAACTCACACTTATTATAACAAGCAGAAATACTTTCACCTCCCTTCTTTAAAGGCCACGAGGAGTTAGTGAGAAAGGTGCAGTATTGGCAGAACAACTTAAGCTCACACACATGCACGCAGTGTCCTTTCCTGAGGCTCTCTGGCTCTCGGGGGACAGCTGTGTGAATCATCTCTGTGGCATGAGGTGTCAGAGGGCAGATACAGCCCAGCTGATGTCTCAGCGAACCATATGATCCAGCTGAAGACGCAGATCACGGCATATTACATAGACAAAGCAATACCACCACACTGTCTTTCATACAGCTTTCACCAGCAGCAATAGAAAAAAACCGAGACGGAGAACGGAGGGAGGTTGAATGACAGCGGAGTAATTATCTGAAACGAAGAAAGCAAGAGTGCAAAGAAAACAAGGTGAGGAGACATGCTGAAGAAGCAATGAATGTACAGAAAGATAACGTTTAAGCGAAGGAGAAAAGTGCGGAACCAAAAGAAATCATAGAAGGAGAGAAAGACAGATGGGAAGAGCAAAAGAGCTGCAGCGAGACTGGAGATGGAGGCAGAAAATGAGGCTGAAAGCAAAAGGTCACCAATCGCTCCAGATTGCAGAGGGCCCTTTGCAACACTGGGATATTGATTGATCTAAAATGGACTGCAGTCCTCGCACACACATACTGCACTGTATGCATGAACAATGAATATGTTCTTTCGTTACAGTAAAAATCTGATATCAGCCAGCGCTCGATAGAAAGGACACCATTAATTATTCATTACCGTGGACTGATCAATATTGCATTAGTTGTCGATGGGATTGCCTTAAAGGGATAGACTACAGTTTAGGTAATTTCCTCTACTTAACAACAACAGCATGTGTTTGTGTCTGTGCCTTCTGAAGGCTTGCAAAAATCAGTTCATTAAAATACAGGGAACTAAAAATCTGATCAATACTATAATCTGATCTGAGTCGAGTGCAATACATTTCAGGCCCATTGTTTTATGTTTTGAGGAATTTTTAAGTGGATCTATTGAAATCACTTTTTTTTTTTTTACAAAGATACAACCCACACATTTAAACATTTCTCTGCTGACAGAAAAAATCTTGCAGCCTAATGGTTTGACTGCATGCCACCAAACTGCAATGGAGGAGCTGTGTTGCACGTCAAACCCTCCTCTCTCTTACCACATATTTGCTGTCTGCTTCTTCACTCCTAACTGGTGAATACAGGCACACACACAAAAAAGCACAGTTCTTTTGTGACAACATAGCTCGCTTTCCAGTTATACAAAGAAAGTGGAACAGAAAAATGGAGAAAATCCAAACCAGGAGCTGCTTTAGTACCAGGGTCCCTCAAAATACTTGTCCCAAAAGTATATTTGTGCAGATAAAACGTATTTTTGTCTTTATGTGGCTCCAATTCTAAGTTCTAGCTTATTTATAGGGGCTTCTCAGGTAGGAGGTTTCAGTGTGAAGGAGCTGATTTCTCAACCTTTGGAATGCAGAATAGGCTCCAGGTCCTACAAGAGAGATGCCTATCATCCCTGGGAAATTGTGTTGACTTTGTTCCAAGTAGCTCGATGAGTTTAACCAATAATAAGCTTTCTATGCCTTGAAAGAAAAGAATCCTTCCTTCCGATGTTCTGATTGTGTGGTGAATGATTGTATGTCTGATTTATTGGTGTGAACATATATGACACCAAAAAACAACTCGATGTGTCGATGGTCAAAGGGGCAAAAACACAAATTAAAAGGTGATTTTGTTTGAAATTCTAATAATTCTAAAAAGTGAAAGTACAAATTTAAGTGAGAAAAGCCTAACTCTGTGCAGAGGGAGAATTTCTCAAATAATAATTCTCTTTGCATTTCAGCTGATCAGATAAGAAATATTTCTAGCGTAAACATCTGATTTCACAGGGTCGAAAGCATTGCTGATGCCACAACCAGAACAAATTTCAATTTCCCCATTTCTTTCATTGATGACATTAAACCCTCAGTTTTGATTCTGCTAATTAGCATTAAAGCTACAATGCTAAGAGGCAAACCGGAGCATGTTTGCATGGCTTGTTAATTCCAGCTTTCTTGCTGTAACATGTTTTTAAAAAATGAACAAATTCATTGTTTTTCTGTCAAAAATTTAAAAAAAAATAAAAATAAAAAAAAAAACAGAAAATAATGAGTCTTGAATATTTTAAGTTAGTGGATAAATTGGTTTTTCAGGGCAAATGCTGCTTCAGAGAGGAAAACAGAAAGTAATCTAGTCAATCGAATCAGGGAGTAAAAATACAAAATATGCTTTTATATCACTGTAACTATGATACTAGTAGTTTGGATTGCAGATTGGAAAAAAAGAATCTGCAATTTGATGAGCATTTTTTAATCTATTTTGTTCACATTTTCTGGACTACATCATTAAATATAACATCGGCAATAGTCTCAACGCAGCTCTTGTATTTCCGTGCAAAATGGATCAATTCTGAGAAATTGTATGAACATCGGCAGAAAATGCTCTTATTGTCAGTAGAGCAGTGAGATCATGTTTTTGCCAACATATATTGCTCTAACCCTTGAGAATGCACACACCACTGCTCATCTGACTACACAACACTCTTACACACAAAAAAATCCATCTCCATTCTCACTTGATCCTCACAGTGGGCACCAAGGTAATGAAAGAAGCCTGCAAACTTCTTGAATGTGTGTGTGTGTGTGTAGCTGTTGTGGGTTTTTACATGTTTTATTCATGTGTAATAGACACGTCAGGTCACACACTAAAGGCCTCGGCCACATTTTTAGACAGTAGCCGAGGGGCACATAAACACACATACACACCGAGAATGTCAGTAATAGAATACAAATTGGTACTTATAGAGAGAGACAGAGACACAAGATGGATCGAGATAATTACAGCCTAAGTTAGGGGAGGTGTGTGCGTTCGACGTACATGCACGTCGGTGTAATACTCAGCAGGCGGTCTGATCGCCTGCTGCACTGTATGTAAACATGCCTTTGCTTATGCTCATTTTCAGCCTATTAAAGAAATTGGAAAAATGATGAGCTATTGATCAGTGTCACAATATTCCTTCGTTGAGCTGTGTGCTGTATCTGAGCGAGAGGGAGAGTAATAGCAAGAAAAATAGAAGCAGACATGTCGTAATAAGCAGGCAGGAGGCACAGACAGTCGCATTTCTTTGGATGCTTCAGTGTGAGTGTGTGTGTATGTGTCTGAGCATGTGTGTGTCATCTAAAGGCTCAGGTGGGGGGTTAGTGTGACAGATGACCTCAGTTTCTTATTTCCTGGCCAAAGGAACTGAAAAAAAAAAAAAAATCAGTCTCTTCGTCACACTGCGCAGGCTGTTGGAAACAAACTGCAGCTGTGATTCTGTGGTCAGCTAATACTGATAATAATCTGCCCTCTGCCCTCTAAACTGAACTCCAAGCCATTAAAGTCTAATCAGTTTTCTTCTGTCTGTGTGATTGAGAGATTGTGGAGAAAGGAATTGGTTGCTAACAATATTACAGTTGAAAAACACCAAATAAGAGGGAATAAGCATCCACAAAAATTGTCTACAGGCTCTGAACAGCTGTTTGAAAACAAATAATAATTACAATTCTAAACAAACACACAGAAGGTGTGTTTCTGTAACAACAAGCAGCTACTCAACTGGGCCAGCCAGCTGGCTGCCATCAGTCTGTCTGATACTGCCCTCTGTTGTTGAAACAGGCAACGTACAAGCATGAAATTAACCAAGGAACATCGTCTTGCACACATAAAGAACTCAACACATCTGGACCCTTTGCATTGGGTTTCGATAGCAAGACACACAATGGAAACACAGGATTTGAGTTTCTATATAAAACCAAACATCTGCAGGTGTACGGATAAAAGGCACACTGAAAGATCTGACTTATTTTTTGACGGCTATATTAGCTGCATTAGTTAAAGCTTCTTTATAGCAACTTTAGTGTATTACCAATATAAAAATCTCATCTCATTTAAAAGATTGTTATGATTTCTTGAACACACACACACACAAAATTCTCTTGTTTGGGTTGCATTTTGCTGCCACGAATAAGTATTTTTCTATCTATTCATCAACTGACAATTTTACCAATTAGCTGATTAATCTTATAAATCAATTTGCAAAAACAGTTCATGTTATTAACTGTATGTCACTGTCCACTGAAAACTCCACCGTGATAAAAATGAGTGAAAACAGGGTTTGTTATTTAAGTCAGTAGTGCAACTTGGTAGCGGTAAAATTTATGAAAATATGAATTACACAGCACAGCCATCGTCTTTAACTTATCTCTATGGTGAGTTTGTCAGTTTGTAGTTTGTCAGGCGGCATCACGGTTCTGAAATCTGTTTTATAGCGATGCAGAACAGTAGCTTGAAAGTGACTGCTTGTTAACATGTGGTCTTATTTCATATCCATTCTTGTGTCTGACAAAAGAAACCAATAAAGGGAATTAAAATACAATATATGTGAGCATAGAGAGTAGACGAATGGTAAATTAGATGTAAAGGGGCTCCACGCTGAATATCTCCTGTGTGTTTTTTCCTCAGGAGTCTGCCCTGTACTGCTGTGGTGTGTCATCGAAACTCTGCACTGTATACAAACCACCATTTTGTTCCATGGTAAGTTACATTGCTGCTGCTGCTGCTGCCTTGACTAAAACTGTAGCTCTAACTGCAGCTGACCAATGATTGGAGGCAGAATTGACCGATGTGATGAGAAGCAACTATGAAGTGATACTGAAGAAAAACATTTGTCATATTAAATTGAAGCATTGCAGAAAAGTTTAAATGAATTTTTCATGGATTATGCAGCTCAACAAAGAGACACAGTTAGCTTTCTTGTTTTGCATAACCAGTAGTTAAAAATCCAAAGATGAAGAATAAGAAATGCAGCGAATCCTCACATTCAAGAGACTTTAAACAGAGAATTTTTTACAGTTCTGCTTGTTAAATGAGCTAAATAATTAAGTGATTATCTGAACTGTTGATAGTTACTTTTTTTTTTCTTCTTCTTCCAAGAAATCACTTTTCTAACTGTTTCACTCTAACTTTTAACTCACAGTGCAACTTCCTGTCTTTGCTGGGCAGTATATGATATAAAAAAATGAAGACAGCAGCAGAGCCAGAGGAGAAAGTAACCCATGAATTCTTTCAAAAACACCAAGCCTCTGTCATAACAAAGCAAAGTACCTTGCTGATTCGAGTCAGGGTGCCGTTGGGCCGATCTGGGCGCTCCTCATCAGACAGCCGCCCGCTGCCAAAGCTGTCCATGGAGTGAGAGGAGATGGTGTGGCAGAGCTCCTCAAAGGAGTAGTCCCTATCCCGGCACTTTTTAATCTCGTGGAGCAGTTTGGACAGCTCACTTGTCACAGCATCATCTGGGGAGAACAAAGAGGAGGCAGGAGGGAGGGGAGAAAGAGAAATATCAAACATCTTTTATAGCATCACCAGAACCTATCACAACTGATACAAAAGTGATGAAATAACCTTCTGTGACTGATGAAAGCACACATCAAAAATCCATCAAAAATTACCATAAAATGACTCTTTGACTTTTAACCACCAAATCAGAATGTAGAGTGCAGATGAAACTACAACAAATTGGGTTCATTTATTCAGTTTCTCTTAATAAACATCAGTCAAAAAGCAGAGACAGAACCAGTGGTTGCAAAACTCCTTCTCTGTCTCCCTCCTGCATCACTGATTTGTCGCATTTAGGCCAGTGTCGAAGAGCAAACTGTGCTAATCACTTTCTCTCGCCTCCCTCCAAGAGTCTCAGAGGTAATCAAGGTAATTATGGTATCTGCTGACAGTCATTGAGAGGAGAGCTGATCAGCAGGAACCAGCTTGTTGCAAGATTGGATTTACTACACAGGGGGCAGTGCTGTACAGGGTAAATGCACGGCTGTACAGAGTGGCAGTACATGTGATTGGCCACTAAAGGAGCTGCTCTCCGTGGATGGCTTAATATAGCATTGTTTACACATATTACAAAAAGTAAACAATTCCCCCAAAACGAGCTTAGAGAGAGATTTTTATGAAAAGCATACATTAATGTGCAAATGATTTGGATGAAAGAAGACTGCTGAGTTACACGATATTTCTTCCACTCATATGAATAAATTTTTTATGCAGATCCCTTTCAAAGAACGTGCTGTGAATTTCATGCAAAATGTATTTTTCTCCAGTATGGGTATCTCTACTAGAGGTTTCTGTCCCTTTCTCAAAATCACATTTCATTTTCTACTGCTTCCTCTGTTTAGGGTTGAAACATTTCAAATGTGTCTTTAGTCACCATGACTCTTCATTTAAAGTAGTTTAGTCATATTGTGCTTGTTACATGAATTTGTGTGTGTACTTACTCTTGTGTCTGAGGGATGGGGAGGCAGCAGGTGAGGGGACAGAGGTTCGAGGTGCAGGGATTGGACACTTCCGGACAGGTTCTTCCATGATACTCCGCCTCTCCATCTCGTCCATCATATACTCTATAAAGACACAAAGATGGGGGGGTAAGAAGATGGCAGTGAGACATGTTAAAAGACAAGAGGGCAGATTATACGTAACGGCAGAGATCGGAAGAAGACTTTTGAAGAGAATGTGATGGAGGAGGGAGGGCGGCAGAAGAGAAGAATCTCAGAGGCATTTTACCAGATCAATATAATAGCACGGCCATCAGCATGGTAAACAGCTTGTGCTGCATTCAATTCGCACTTTTCCCCGCACCGCAAATTCACTTCACGGCTTCTGCTAATAAAGCACTCTGCTGTTCATAAAAGCAAAAGAGAGAGCATTATGTGGGTAAAGAAATACCGAGAAAGAGGAAGAGGAGGAGTGAAAGCAGGTTCAGGTGTGGGGGCAGAAACCAAGCACAAGGCTGGATAATAAACTTGCTTAAGTGACGCATTAGCAGCCAAAAAGCACACAAACATGCTTACACAGTCAAATCAGGAGTTCTAATGAGAAAGCCTGTTAATGTCAGCAAAGTGTAGGTGTATGTGGGTATTTTTATTTCTATGAACACTGGCACGCAGCTCGAAAATGATCATTTGCATACAATTATAATGAGTATTGTAATTTGTATCAGCCTCCAAAAGGAAATATTAAAATGCTTTGACAGATTTATGCTGTTTTAGCAGTTGATTCTCCATAAACTGCAGAAGACCCGTGTTACAGCTAAACTACTACACCGTATTGTCGCACACAACCAGTTGCTGCCGGGCAGTAAAAAGTGAACTGTTAATTTGAACAGTAGGATGAATCGTGCGTTGTAAATCAAATGAGAATCTATTCATAACGAGGTGCCTGTGGCAACCAGAAAGCCTCTCAGCTGGTACAATTGAGTAAATGACAGGTCTTTTGCTCTTTGTGTGTGCGCGTGTGTGTCCTTTTCCATCTCCTCTCCAACAGGAAATGGCATGCAGCTGATCTTTTCACCAAGTCACAGCTGTGTCCTTTTTCTCTCTTTCTTTCTTTCTTTCTCGCTCTCACACACAAATTCAGACTCCCATTTATGCTCAATTCCAGATTTCTGTTTCCATCTCCGGTTTAGTGGGATCAGATTCTGATGGCCACTGTTATATATTCCTGACCAGTATCTACTACGGTGTGAATTTTTGACATTTTAAAATGCATAAAGGTCTTTTCAGTTGCACAGCTCAGGACGTGAAAAGCAGAACATAGAGGATGCTGAATTAAGTCCAGACAGCTGGATTAACATCTTCAACCCCACTGATCCACCTGAGGAGTCACTCTACACTCCTTTGTGTCCAAGCTTGAGTCAAACTCACAGAACTTCAGTTTAAATTTTGATGAAAACCTTCCAAAGACACCAAATATATTGAGCCCAATGTTGGGAAAAGGTGTGATAACCATCTATTTAGAGTGGTGCTGCTATGAATACGATGCAGTGCATGGTTTGTATCCATCATGTAGCTTCAATGAAGAGCTGGAACAAACTAGCACAAAACACAACACATATACTGACCTGTCCAGGGTGTACCCTGCCTTCGACCTAAGTTGGCTGGCTCCAGAGATGTAAAGATAATCAAAGGGTTGATGACTGAAAGGATTTACAAATCAAAGCACCTCCAAATTCCAACGGTGACTACTTCCTTAACGTTGAATTACAAAAGTGAGGATAAACAAGAATCTCCTCGTACAATCTCCCCCCCTAACTACAAAGTTTATGTTTTAGGGACTTTTGTTTTCCTGGTGCACGTACAACCAGTGTGCTTGTAGGGCGGAGTGTTTCTCACAAAGTTGGGCGGATGACGAATTATACGTTATGCGTACACATGCAAAAACGTGAACTTAGAAGCATGAATTGGGCTTTAACATGATTACAAACCAAACACACCCCTACATGTAAATGCCACTCCCCAACCCCAGCAGCCTCCCCAGCAGGATAACGCACCCCACCACACTAGAAACACTCCTTGTGAACGGGTCAAGGAACACGACAAAGAGCCCAAGCCCTTGACTCTGCCTTCGAACTCCCAAGATCCCAATCGCATCCACAGGAGGTGCCAGAACAAGCCCGATCCGCAGAGGCCCCACCTCACAACTCACAGGACCCAAAGGATCCACTGCCAAACACCTCAGGGACACAAAGGTTCAGTGACGAAGCCTCGAGGGTTCAGAACTGTTGTGTGGCACGATAATGTTGTTGCAGTTAACGTGTCAGGAAACATTCAGCACATTTGAACCGCTACCATTCATATGAAGTCTGACCACCTGATAAATTTAATAAATAAATCAGAATTTCCCTTTTAGCTGTAACGGTCTCTACTAGTCACTGGTCTTGAGACTCCTATCTCCTCTGGCTGTTCAGCTGCTAAATGCCCCACAATGTTCACCAGCATGCTGATAACTTTGTCTGTCTGCTGGTTGATGAGCGCTATAAAACTGAACTACAACATGCAGCAATCCTTTAGAGAGCTGAGAGGAAATCAAGAGAAAGCTCTTGGTGGGTTATTCACTACAAGCAACCACTTTCACTTTACACATAATCACTTGATCTTTTCTTTATGTCAAAATATTGAGTAGCGTCAAAGCTAGAGCTTTGTGTTAAGTGTTAAAACAAATGCACATGATTTGCCTCTTCTTTGTTATTTGTATATCTCAGATTTTTGTAGCACTAAACATGAAATGGGAAGCTGGAATCACCAATTACATCTAAATTGCTCTGCCCTTTGCATCACACTGTTTTTCCTGGTTTAATGTCAGCTTTATGTCTGTTATTTTCTAACTGTGGCCAATTTGTTACATTCCTGAGACTCAACTCTCTGCTCTCCGTCTATCTTTGCCTCCTAGTTAAGACTGATTCGTGGTTAATTTTGGCTCTGACTTATTCTCCTCATCCCTCTATCCCTCCATTTCTGTCTGCCTTTATCTCATTCTCTTTAAATCATCTGTAACTACATGCCTAACATACACCCACAGATTACACAATGACAGATAGAGAAAGCCTCCAAGCCACAGATTACAGCGTTCAAACTGAACCTCATAATCACCTCAGGACAACACTGTCTTTAGAAGGTGCAATATGGAGAATTTTTGGGTCCCCAGGGACTGCGGCACAAACTCACACTAACAATCACTGGTCACACACAAAACACACTGCAGTGAGGATGAGAGCAAAAGCAGGCATTTTAATCACAGGTGGAGGAAAGTGAAAACACAGAAAATCATATTTATTTTTCTATTGAAATGTTTTCTAACTGTAGTAGAAACGTACAGCTTTGAATTGTAACTTTAATGGTTAAATATAGTTTAATTGGGAGGTAAAATTTTAAGTAGCATCATGGAAAGTGTCTGGCTTTGTGAGCCAACACTTGCCATCTTGATGTGCATGTGATATTAGTCATTTGGCAGAAAATTACCCAATTTTTAAAAGTATTTTCAAAAAGGCTTCCAATGGTAGTATACTTCTTTTCTCTCTCATATAGTGTTCAGTAAACCAATTATCTTCACAACAATTGGCTGTAACTGTAGTGTTTGTCGAGCAAAGACAATTTTGGCAACTTCTATATACGTGATAATCCACAAAATGGTCCTTCCTATTAGTGGAGCATCCTGCTTTGACTAGAGAGACTTAAAAGTCGTATTTCTTTGGATTTTATCTTGCAGTTTGTTTATTTGCTGTATTATATATTAATGAGGTTTTGCATCAAGATGGAACTTTTACTTGCGTGAACCACAGGAAGAATAGTTGCTACCTTTGAAGTCCTGAGTGAGGTTCTAAATAAATAGGTTACTTCAATGCCCGGATCTCCAAGTGGTAGTAAGCCCATGCTCAGCAAAAATGTCCACAAGCAAAGCCCAGTTTCAGCGTTATGAAAACCTAATCAATGCACACTTGAACACACTGTGTATACTTGGATGTAAACTGTGCTGTACAACCTGTTTTAACCTTAACAGAAAGGAGAATATTAAATAGCAAAGTAGCGAAGTTCAATGTGAGGATCTTGATCCTGAAGTATGTAGCGCAACATGTACCAGTACACATCTTACAGAAGTTTTTAAGTTACACTGCTGCTTCTGCATCACTGTGCAGATTCCTGAATATCATATAGAACAGCCTGAAGCAACTGTGATTTGTACTATTACAAATATTAAACACTTCAACAAAACGATCTGGCTTTACTGTTTTTTGTTGCAAATGTATAACCATCTAATTCAAGACCCAGCTCAGTCACTTGAACAATGAAAGAAAGTTGCGAAGACGACTGTATTATGGGAATATCACGGCTAACGTTAACAGTCCACTCTCCCACTGCAGCAACCAAACACATACAGGAGGCTCCCATTGTTTCCCAACTGAAAATGAACTTCCTGGAAAACAAGATTTCTCAGATGCCATCCACTCACAACCACAGTCACAGTGTCAAAGGCTTTACTCGGCACCATTCACCACATTCTGTCTTAAATGTCTCATACAGCCAATCACGATGAGCTATCAGTTACTGATCTCTGAACAGATGATGCAAATTTTTCCAAAAATGCATTAATTTGCACAATGAACCTGCAAAGTCACGTGTGTTAGAGCTCTAGTGTAAACCTTGAAATCTTGACACTTGTAGATGCTTGTGCACTTGTAAGATTTTAGTCATTACATTAAAGAACTTGTTAAAAAGTGAATATGGCATTGTTATTGTTACGTTGTATTACATTCACCGTACATCATTTTTGCCTGCAACGACCTCGTTTCTAATGTGAGATTGGTCTAAATTTAAATTTTAATTAGTGTGTGTATGTCTCCTACCTTGGATAAGAGCAGTGATCTGCTGGGATTTCGGTGCAGGATGTTCTCTCAGGATCTCCAGAGCCGTTCTCCCTTGGATGTCTCTCAGATTGGTGTCAATTCCTGAAACACACGAATACCGTATAAGTTTTGGTGCACATAAACAGCAGGGCAATGGTCACAATAAGCACACGTTACTTTGTGAAACAAGACAAGTGCAAACTTTCACAGAGAAAGAAACATACTCAAATAGAAACACATGCGTTTACCATGTTAAGACACAGTCCCTGACAATGAAATGCACAAGATTCATGCATAGAACAAACAAATAAACTTGGTAGTGTGCAGAAAAAGACAACAAGGTTCACTGCATGTCAGTTATCAAAGGATTCCTAGATTTTTTTTCTGGTATAAGGTCTCACCAGATTGTTGCCTGTTTAATACCTTCCTGTTTTCGTGAACACAATTCAGAATGAAAAATAAATGTAATTCCCATCACTCTGCTGGGCACCATAAGATATGAATGAAAGAAAAATGAATAAAACCAAGAGAGAGCACATTTAAACCTGATGTAAGCCGACTTGTCCCGACTCTCTCTTTCTTAATTTGCATTATTCACTGCCTTAGCCTTGTTTATTCTTCATAGAATTTTTACAGATTTTTTTTGTCTCAAGCAGAAATAAAATAAATACAATGAAAAAAGTATTGAGCTCATGTTTAAATGACTTGTATGTATATGTGTATTTGAGAAAAGAGTTAGATGAGAGAAAGGATATCAATCAATCAATCAAAGCCAGTAGCTGTAAGCCCATCTTAGTATAAAGAGCGGGAAGATGATCAAACAGCTAGCCTGGCTCTGTCAAAAGGTGACAAAATCCACACCCCAGTAGCTCTAAGACTCACTAGCAAACATTGTTGATGTTCTTTTTACATAAAATCTTTGACGTTTTATGGCTGTTATCTACCAAAGTATTGTTTTGGCAGGGAACAGTTGCCAAGCAACTACTTGGGACTTAAAGAGTTGACTAGTCCCCGCTTGGCCAATAAATAGTTCCACACAAAAACCTTGTCTTTATGCCAAACTAGGCAAAGTGACGATAGCTTCATATTTTCATCACCGACATGATGATAGTATGAATGTGAACCTCTAACTGTAGAAGAAAGTGAATAAGCATTTTTGCCAAAGTGGCAGCACTCTGTAGGTAGGAATAAACTAGCAACGTGGCCAGTGACATAAACAGTGAGAAGACATACACAACTATGACTAGGATTGACCAGGATCATGTTGATAGGTGAGGTCACTTAAATTACACTGTAATCAGAATTTCACCATAAACTTATATTTTAGACAATAGACTCTCCAGCACTGGCACAGAGGTCAAATACATTGTGGAGACAGGTCTGGCAGTATGAGACAATAGTTTGATTAAAATTATGTTTTTCTCCTGTTTTGATCTCTGAATTGAATGCCCTATGCTACACTGACCAGAGTTCTTCCCCAACTTTAGTCACAGTCCTGTTTGTCCATACGGGCTTTACCAGATGAAACCTTTTTGGTGTTTTCTGTGTTTACTTGGAGTTTGTGTTGAAGTCTGTGCTGTTCTGTGAGTCAGGTGTTTGTTGACATAAGTGGTGTCCATTTCTAAGCTAATGTTGGCTAGTGTTGCACACAGTTGGCACTCTATGGAAGCAGAACAAAGGCAAGGCACTCAAGAGCGAGCATTAACGTCACATCCTCTGGATTATCTCTGAAAATTTGTCCAGAGTCCTTTACATAGAAATCTTACCACATGCTGTTCTGGGCAAAGAAGAAGTTGGGAAGTCACTTTTTCTTTTCTTTTTTTTTTTTACATTAAGTTACAAACCATACCACCACATAAATTGTTTCATATTCTCACACATTGCACCTTTAAATTGCTACAGACTAAATCCTAACAGCTGCTAAACATGCATTTCAGATGATCCTTCTCATTGTAACTGAACAAATTCCATCTGCTAATGAACATCATGTGTTATGGCTAAAACTTAAAAAAAAAAAAAAAAAAAAAGGGGGGAGTTGATATTCTCTGTTCTGACACGTTACTGCCTTAAGACAAGAATAAACCCTGATGTTTACTAAACACACTAGTAATAAATATAAAAGTAAGCTGAACCCAAAATAATATCACCACCTAATGTTTGTATGTCTTCACCAAAAAGGCAAGTTGTGGTTTCACATTGATGTTGGTCCAGAATTGACCTTTAACCCTTTGGAAATAAAATGTCTTCCTTTCATCCTATCGAACATTGGTGCAAAACTTTGACATAACTATCATATTAATTCTGATGTTACAGGCAAAAACGTGTTTTGTCAGGTTAGAAACGTGAACTTTGACCACTGAATTTTAATCAGTATATCCTTGAGTTCAAGTGAGCACTTGTGCCAAATTCCCTTCAGGTGTTTAAGACATATTGTGTTTATAAGAATGTTGCGGATGTACGTATGGACGGCGTATGAACAAATCGTCTTTATGCCTGTGTGGAAGCATAAAGATGACAAAGCTGTTTCCATGCATAGTACAGGTTTGACAATGAAAGGCTGGCTGCCCATCTTACATCCCTACAGCAACTCTCCGCCTTTCGCGCTGCACAAATACACCCAATGTTTGAGCTTTGCAGGGCTAAAGTTCAATGAATCCAGCCAGCTCAGTCCTGTGCTGATCCAGGATGTTAATAAAGTCGAGGCCAAGAACATGGCCACCCAGAGGAAGTCCTGCAGGAAACAGGAACTGCTGAAGGAAAGTGGGTGGGGGGTGGCAGCGGTATCAAAGGACAACAACGTTCAGCCTCTGTAGGGTAGTTCTATCACTTTGGTGTTCTTTTTTTAAACAATTGTCTTCTATACGTTTTTAGTGTCTTGTTATTCTTTCATGATCATCTTTTTATAAATGAGTCATGAGTCAGACAGGAGCCGAGTCCCTCAGGAGTCACTTCTGGCCAATATTTATCCAGCTAACCTCTGACCCAGCTGTCACACTGAGTGGCATCTCCAAAACAAGACACAAGACATCATATCCTGCTGATTGGGCTGAAGAGGAAACCTGCCAAAACTATAATGAAGTTGAGAGTCCAGGATTTTCTAACAGTGTGAAGAAATGTAGCAGACAGATGCCTGCAGTTCACCTGAGGGCAAATTCAACCCACAATCTGAGAAACAAAGAACCAGAAACAAAACATGTGGAGCTTCTAGCCGCAGGTTTAAATAAAAGGGGGAAACAAGGGAAACACACACACACAAGCACAGGCAGTTTCAGTTTTGCTAGGATATATTTATAGACCCACCTGAGTCAAGCAGAAGGCGAACTACATCCATCTTCCCAAAGAGAGCTGCCTCATGGAGGGCACTGCCATTCTCAGTCTACAAGAGATGGAAAGAGCACGTGTGTTAATACACCATCACTTTAACAATTGAAAATGGAGACAAAAATAGACATCAAAAACGTAAGTGGATTGAGAGCACGAAAGACATTACACAAAAAAGGCCCAGGGATTAAAAGGGAGCAAAAAGACAATATTTTGATTTGATACAATCTCTCCCCTTTTCTCCGGCAGTTAAATGAAAGAGATTCGGCGAGATTAAAAAGAAGTCACATTGCCTCGCCTGCAAACAGCATGAGGCCACACAGATTTCAAGCCATTACACAAGCAGCTGGAGCCGTTGTGGAAATATCCCAGTTTCCCTTCACCGTGCGCTGGCCTGTATCAGCCTCCAGTCCTACTAATGGGGATATTACAGATATGATGCAACACATAGAAACTAGCATGCAGAGGGCCATTGTAAGCGCTTCATCTTGGATCAGCAATGATAAAGGAGACGATAACACTGACAAGGACACACAGACCCACAATAAGAAAACGTAACAGCTGTCTAATCACACAGCATGGGGTGGCAGGGAGGGTAGAATTATGTTTGTACAGCTGATGCTAATTCTGGGATCCTGATGAGGAACTGTTGTCGAAAAATGAAATGTGACTTGTGTTTAGATTACAGACACATTGTGGCTTCATGTGACTAATCAGACATAAATACGACACCTTTTTATGTGTGTGCTGTTTGTTGTCTTTTACAACATCACTATATAACCACGATTAATAAAGTAGAGGATCAGGTAACTGGGCAACTTTTTTTTTTTTTTTTAACGCGCGTCTATGTTTCTAAAATACACTAGAAGCAAGTAAACATGGATGTGAACTCACAATGCTCATGACTAATTACTGACTGATTAATTGCCATAATCAAATAAAAACATATTTACTGATAAGGCAGAAGACGGGAGACATGCATGTCAGAAAATGTGTATTTGCTGTTTTACCTCTTGCTGTATAATGAGATGGAGTTACAGGTGTGTTTGCCGACAGCCTGTAACGGAAGCACAAAACGAGTGCACCTCCCAGCTGTCTAACTGCTAACTGTCGTGTTGATGAACTCTGCAGCATCAAATTGTCTGGTGACTGCTTTTCCTAGCTACCTGGGGCTCAAGCTAACACTAAACTAGGATTTTTCGAATGCTAACACATCCCTGGAGATGAGCAGCTGCCAGCAGAGAGCAGCAGTAGCCGCTAACGCTCTCCTCTGAGTATAAATTAATTTTAGAGGTGGCAGTAAATACTGAGAGATTTCCTGGACTGATAAAGTTGCTGTGACAGTATTTGTGAAAATCAGATCCAGCTGAGCAGCTGTTTAAAGCAGCTGGACCAACGTTAACTACAGGGAACAAGTCGCTTCATCATGTAGATCAGATACGAGGATTATTTAGATATAAAACCTTTATGACTAAAGAGCTCTGCAAGGAGATTAATACTGTTACAGGTATTTAAAGTGGAAGACTGTGTTTAGTTAACTATTCTTCATGTAACAGAGCCAAAGTTGAGATAATTCATTGTTAATGTGGCCAGCTATCGATTAGGGAAATTGTTTAAAACTGTAATTCATAATGTAAACAGTATAATTTCTCACTACAAATAACCAAATATAAAACATAGATAATATAGTTGAGTTTTCCTGTGTGCTCAAGGTCAAAAGTCACAACCATATATTAACGCTGACAACTCATGACACAAAATGTTGCACTGGTCCAAATAGACTCCATACTTTTCCATCTAATGTTTCTATATGTCTCAACTGCACATTGAACCTACTGCCCTGTGCACCTTGCTGGAAGCAAGAACGTCCATCTGGGACACTAAAGACTAGACACACACACACCTAAGGGAATATGCAGTCATGATAAGGACACACTCACAGACGCAGCAACACACGTACGCTGAATACGTTGCATCCTTCATGGTTGGCTTCCTGACACCACAGATGAAAACCTGGACTCAACGAACCTCCCAGCCTTAATGAAGACAAATTATTTGGACAGCAGCCAGGTCTGCTTATACACACTGCCAGGAAATTCAACTCAACGCGACACTGCGCCAGATCAGTGTGGTCGTCCTCTGCAGGGAATACTACACTTACTTTTGTCTTTCTGTTTCCTCTGAAACAAAAGTGTCATCACCGCAGAGGTGGGATTGATGGCGAAATGGAGCTATGTGCCAGATGTGGCGATTCCTGTGCCCTCCAAAGGTCAAAGGTTAATGGTCCACAAAGCTACCGCAGGTGTAAATCCAAAGTGAAAACAGATAAGAGGGTGCATTTACAGCTTCAGACAGTATAGCAAACTGTGGAAGTCCTGCCCGCAGAACTGATCCTCATGCGAGTGAGAGGAGGTGGGAGCAGAGGAAGAGATCCACCCCTTGTTCTGATACACACAACTTGCCCTCCTAAACCTCCTATACCACTTCCTGTCCTGTTTCCCATGGCGATTATGCAGTGATGTCACAGGGAAACGAGGAAGTCTTCTCACTCAAAGAGTTTCCTGGAATTGAAAGCCAGATGTGGCGGTCACTGTTGATAATGGGATGGATGTGTGAACATTTAAGTCCACTTTCACCTGTGGGTGTCCTGAAAGTGTTTCAGTCATGTTTTTTGAGTCATCGCTCTCACACAGCTGTCTACACTGCCAGCGTAAAAGCCCGGGTGAAACACACACAAGTGTATTTTTAGGTTTCGAGTCTATTTTCCTCTGTTTTACGAGTGTTACTACAGTCACTACGTAGTTATGCTCTGAGCACTTCCAAAACACAAGTGACCAACGCTACCATTACATCTCAATATGTAAACATAAGCTAAGCGTATGTTGGAAAAGGCAGTCTAGTGTGTTTAGGTACAAGTTTGTGCGTTTAACCTAAACCTTTTCCCAGAGTCGACTACTTGCCCATCTGGCAGCACACTCATCCATAGGGATTTCCCAGAGGAGGAAAACATTTGTGTGTGTTTGCATGTGTGTGACAAAGAGTGGCATCTAAAGACGGTAGGGGGGAGGACTGTACTGCTGGTATGAATTATTTATTCACACTCAGACAGACCTATATGGCTTGACTCCAATTACTGACCTGTATTATCATTCTCTCTCTCTCACACACACACACACACACACACTTTGCCTTCCACTCATGACAGTTTGCAAGACGGCCATCTGTGCGACGCCCACAGCATCCACTCTGCTTTACTGTCCACAGTATAGTACAGTTCTGACAGTGCAGCCCTTGAGGAAATAGTACAGACAGAAACAAAGAGAGCTAATGATAATGCAGCTGAATAACAAGTGCACATGTGATTTCTGTCTTCTTATATATTTGGTGTTTCAAAACAAGGATTTATCTAGCTTTCTGTTGAAACAGGAGATGATGTATAGATGTGCAACACAGAAGGTAAAAATACTTAAAAACTTGATCTCCAATTAGTTATTAGTGAGCATTGAATGTTAAAATGTCAGTGACGTTAACAGTAATACTTATTAATCGCAGGAAAAGTGTTGGACCCGTGTTCGAGGTTGTTCTGAGCATCAACAGATTACACATGTTAACTTGCTGAGTACCAACTTTAAGGTCAATTCAGATCAGCAGGTGTGCAACAGGTTCTGTCATGTTATCACCTCATATACATTAGGCCTGACTGTAGGAGGCTAACAGAGAAATCAAGCAAGAATGCAGCGTTTTAATGCATCACTTTCAGCCAAAAAGAGACAGAGCAGAACAAGAGTGTAGGCTAAATTGCAGAGAAGATTTGAGATATCAAAGGCTTGCAATGCTCATCATTACTAGCTGGAGAGAGAAAGAGAGAGATTTGCAGCACTCTGTACAGTGGAGAAGATGAGGCGAATCAAAGGCGTGTAGTGTTCATCTTCACAAGACACATGGAGCCCGAGGCCAAATCCCTGCAGAGAAACGCAGCTCTCCTCTTCAGATCAGAGCACACATGCACGCAAACAGACACAAACAGACACGCACGGCCTGTAACAAGGACAGAAGGCAGAGAAGACGGGTGCAATGCCGCTGAGTCATGCAACTCCTCGCTGCGAAAGCCCCACGATGACTCTCATATCCAACAGGTCAACTCGCTTCCTTCTTTCAAGGGATGAAACAAATACACATACATGTCAATGACCACTACATCCCCCAAACGGCTGTTGCAGTGTTTGTGACAGATTTCAACATATTGCAAAGGACACAAAGTGGAGGGCCCAGGGTTAAGAGTTCCAATTTGTTTTCTTGCAGCAGCAGGCCCTCTTAAGTCTTTAACTGTACACAGAAAGCCATTTTACATGCTTCATATACTGTACACAAACTGTACTTACACAGCCAGGGAAAGGAAGAGCATAGCATCTGTTATGCCATATGTCTTTGTAGCAAATGAACATTAAGTCAGATCCCATTTTGGCAACAACAGAACTGAACTTCTATGGTCTCGGATTCTCACATTCATCACCTTCATCCCTGCCTTTACAGTAACAACTATACGTTTAGGTCATTCAAAACTTTCAGCTAAGAAAAGAGCCCTCCTATAAGCCTTCTATAAATGCTTTGTAGGATTTGTTTAGTCCTGTGTTAGTTTAGCAAACTTTCATATTGATTTCTTTCTGTTTGTGCAGCTTCTCAGCAGAACAGACTTGTTTCCTGATTCGGAGTCAGCAGCTTCTTGAGGCTTTTAGTCTGATTGAGCCCAAAAACTCCTAAAGCTGCTTTTCCTTCAACCCTTGATTATCACCAAACAGCAGTAACTCAAATAAAGATCCAGTGTGCTAAACGACAGAAAGTGTACTCTGGTGGATTCATATGGGAGAAAACCTGTGTGGAATCACAGGTAGCTCAAAGCACTACAGATTTAGAGACAGATTTGCGTTGTTTACACAATTATTTGGTAACACATATGAGAAAACAGTGCTCAAACTTCAAATGAAGAAATATTTATGATAAATGTTAATGATAAAGTACAGTAATACAGTAATAAACTCTACCATCTCAATAAAGTTAACATGTTTTTTTCAACATTTGTGCTGATGAATAAAATATCTCAACTACTATGTGTTGCCATAAAATCTAGTGGCTACAGATATTCATGGTCCCCTGAGGATGAATTGTAAAAGTTTTGGTGATCCAACTGTCCAAAACTTTGGGTTATTACCTGGGATGACGTTTACATCATCTGAAGCTATATCTTGCTAGTTACCAAATGTTTGCATGTTAATGTGAAGCTAAACGTTGTCATTGTTAAACATTAGCACATGAGCGTTGATCAAGTAAGCATGTTAGCATGTTGAGTTAACATTTAACTTGGTGCAGACAGTAGAGTCTTTGTCTTGCTTTAAGGCTGTGGTGATAGAACAAAAATTCAATTTCTTGAGCAGCTGTTAGACATATTTTAACATTTTCATGCGAAAAGCCTGTATATAATTTATCGTTGATACAGTTAATGAAATGCAAAAAGAATATAGAACGAAATATAAATTAAATAAACTAGCCAACACAATGAATTATAGCTGATTTTTAATACCGAAAGTGACAGACAACTGTTAAAGACCAAAAATATGATGAATAACAGACTGAAGTTAACAGCAAACTTCATCAAGGTTTTCAGATTTGACAGCAAAATCCTTAAGAGAGCACAGAATTTTTGGTTTCAAGTCACTTCTAGACTACATACTGTGCTGCCTCTGACAAAAAAGTGCGACTCTGAGTTTCCTAAAGCCAAAAATGAGAAATACCTGTACTTAGAGCATCTCGGGGGGGCAATGAGGTAAAAGATGAATACACTCAATTAAAGCATCATTTGCACATGCTGTGAATCTGTCCGGAGTAGAATAATCTTATTATCAGCCCGCCATGTCTAATATCATCTTGTTTGTATAAAATGGGACTAAGAAAATGTCTTCTAGTGGGAGAGTACAGTTATCAAAAAAAAAGCCTTTATTCAAATCATTTCAAAGTTTCCCTGAGGTCATGGATTAAACCCCTAAAACTCATCCCTGTGTGTCAAAGTTATATATTTATGTTTTTTTTAAATCAAATTAATCACTTCCTGCCTTTACATCATTTACATGTATTCAATAAAGTTCCCACCTCTCTCGCTTCACTGTTCCCTACCTGCTGCATCTCAAGCACACCAGCTCACCAGTGACTCTGCTCAAACACGCCAAAGTCAGAATCTGTGTTTTTGAGACTGTCATTGGTACACGGGAGTTTCAAGGTGAAAATACTCAGCCATGCCGGTGAATGCATTTTTTAAAAAAGTTGCGACTGGTTAATGCAGTAAATGCCTATTTTTCTACACATAACATTTAGGATAATTCAGCAAGGACAAATAGTTCAACTTCTCAGAAAAATGATCTCAGGAGAAAGTGTTCAAGAAAGCAGCAAAGCGTGGCTGCGTTTTGACAAGGCTTCACAAAAACAAATGGCCCAGAAAGAGTCGGGACAAAGCTGTTTTTGGATCATCCCGAAAACACAGAATACACAAAAAGACGAAATGTAAAGAAGTGAAGAGCAGAGCAGTCTAAACATCGCTAAGCAGAAACGAACCTCCACATACTGTACAGGATTCTGCATTTCTGTTCCCTTTACTAAAAGTGTATTGTGTGTCAAGAGGAGAGAAAGGAGACAGTGAACTCTGAGGGGCTCTCAGGAACACCCTGTCCTCTTCTTCTTCCTCTCTCAGTCTTTTCTCCCAATCAATTATTCATCCCTCACCACTACCAAACCTTGGGAGGCATGTCGCGGAGATACACGCTCTCTGATTCACACACAAGAATGGAGGCAGACACACACGCTTCCAAAAGAAGAAAGAGCCACGCATTGGTGCCTGTGGTGAACTACATACACAAAAATAAACACTACTGCTGTACTCTTTCATTAAAAACACAAAAACCGCAGCTTCTCAAATATTCACACAGAGCAGAAATGACAGCAGGAAGGAGAGTTTGAAAAATTTTGCAAGGCAAAAGCATAAAGAGACATCTTTCTAGTCACCGTCTCCATTCACAGTGGAAACAAAAACTGCAGACAACATGTCAAAGTCGCACTTTTTGCTTAAATCTGTTTAGAAACTGGCACCTACCAAAAACACGCTACTAGTTTTTATAGGCTTACACATGTCTTTATAAAAGACAATTCCCCTAAAACACAATATTGCACATTCTTCTATCTAACTGGAGCACAATAGGGCATTGCTGTAAAGTTTTGGATATTTTGACTCCTTTAGTACGACACTGAACGGCATTTGATTGTTGTGTTTTAAACAAAAAAAGCTTATGTTTGTATAACTCGGAGGCAAAGCGTCTTTATATTATAATGACAAGGTTCTGGTGATGATCCACAAATCTTGATATGAGCTGATAAATATGAGGTATTCTCACTTCAAGTACAGCTTTGAACAAGTTCTGCTGATTAGTGACAAACACAGTCTGGTTTGCAAAGTCAAACAAGCAAATGAAGAAGTTAGTTATTATTTTAAATTGCAGGCTACTATAATCTGAGCCAAAAATGTGTCCTTGGATGCAGACAGAGGACAAGAAGCAAAGCCGTCTTACCACACAGTTGACATCCATGCCGGCCTCGAGCAAAGTCTGGACGGTGCTGTGGTGTCCGTTGCGAGCAGCCAGGTGAAGCGGAGTGTGGAGGCGAGTGTGGCTCGTCATGAGGTTAGGGTGAGCACTCACCAACATGCGCACCACCTGCGCACAAAAACACAGCCACATGTCAGTGACAAAGCAACAAAACTTTGAGGAAACTGGGCCACTGGTCACCTTGTTGTACCTGTTCAAGAAAAAATCACTGCCAGTACAATTTCAGAAATGACTAAGTGTTACATTGTCAGGCTCCTGAGAGTCAAAGGCCTTCTATCCTTTGTGGCCATGTTAGCAATTACACACTCACAGAAATCAGTTGCTGAGAATAAATAGTGCAGTGATGTCGCAACAACAGGAGCATCACCAATCCATAATGCATTTCAATTTTCACTCTGGATATTGAATAATAAACAAAAATGTGATCGAATGAAGTTCACTGAAAGAGACGTATTGCTGATTTGTATATTAATGCTCAGTGACAATTCACTGATGTTTATCCTCAAAGGCTTTCGACTATTAAAGTGAAACATCATGTTGGAAAATAGCAACACTAAAGCATGTATCTAACCTCTATTGTTTTTCCAAAAAGGTTATTTGATAGTAAGCAGCCAAATATGTTTGAGTTAGCACAACGACATTTGCACACATTTTCTTTTACTGGACTGCAAGACCAGCTGTGTAATACTACAGCTCTGTCTTAGTTGCATATCTTTCACAGGCTTTTTTTTTTTTAATTTAACCTTTGTTTAACCAGGTGAGTCCCATTGAGATTGACATCTCTTTGGCAAGGGAGCCCTGGACAAGAGGGCAGCAACAAGGATTACAACAATACAACACAAAAAAACAAAATAAATAATATGTCATCACTTTAAGGCGTAAATACATGAAATATATACAGCACATAAAAACTCATTTAAAGCAGCTACAGACTTCTGTTTCTACAGACTGTAACAAACATTTAAAATCTCCCAAGGAAACAAGGTCAGACAATTTGAGTGTTTTCTGAAGCAAATTCCAGGACCAAGGGGCATTGTGACAAAAGGCAGTCTTCCCAAATGCAGTGAAGGCACAAGGGACGGAGAACAATAAAAAGTCCTGGGAGCGGAGGCTGTACACACTAGTAAAGTGAATGAGGAGGCGGTTTAAATGGCCAGGAAGAAGCCCTAAGATGGCTTTGTAGATAAAAAAATATGCCAGTGGAGCCATCTGCGGTAGTAAAGTGATGTCAGACCAGACCCTTCATATAGAAGACAGTGATGGGTGAGAGATTTGGGGTTTAGAATGAAACGCAAGGCACCATGATATACAGTGTCTCACGCCTTAAGGGATGCAGCAGGGGCATGCCTATAAAGAACATCACCATAATCGCTCACAGGGAGAAAGCTAGTCACGACAAGTCTCCTTTTGGTAGCGAGGTTACAACATTGCTTATTTATAAAATAAACCATGTATCATCCTGTGTTTCGGGGTATTGACTTGGTGATGCCGTCTGAAACACGGCTTAACAATCAGTCAAAATATTGTCAAACTCACAGAATGGCCAAATGGAAAATCCAGATCTTAAGAGGAACATGTTTTCTATAAAAGGTAAAATGTGTTTAAATGCCGTTCTATATGTAGTATTTTGGTGCTACAGAGATGGCATTGCTGACAAATCTTAACCTGGAGATGTAAGGGAACCTGTTTGTTTGAACAGACTACAGATAAAAATAAATAAAAATCATTTTTGTATTTGATTCATTGGTAAAGGAGTGCCAAAATTGCTATTGATTTTTGTTCAGTCCTAGTCTGGAAAATGTTAGCTTCATAACCAGGATCTTCAAATGTTGTACTATAGCTTTTATGTTCATATGTACAATCGTCTTAAAACTTTCTTATAAACTGGAAACAAACAGAGAGAGAAAGAGCTGACAGCAAACTCTCAGAGTTTATAGCCACAGCTGATAAAATCTGCTGGTAACGGCAGCTCTCGTTTCAAATACAAATTCGACGCCTGCGTTTGCCAAAAGTTTCCAAAGTTACTTTAGAGTGGCGAATCTGCTGTTATCTTCCTAATTAACCATAACTGCAAGCTCGAATGCCAGTAACTAAGGGCGATGCTAACTGAGCAGTCACTGAAAATGGATTATCAGTCGAATGTTTATTTCGAAACCAATCACGAAGCAAATTATATCGCAGCGCTGTTTAATTACATGTTAGTAGTGTAAGTATTAAAAGTCCTGTCAATCAGTTTGAGCATTCTGAGGTAGGAGGTTGTTTTGCTGTTTGTTTGATCGCAGAAGGTGCCTTTAATAACTCGGCTCACCAACAGGCAGCTCCTTTGAAAACCTCCCACTTTAATGTTTGCCTTTGTGTGTGCGTATACACTAAACTTTTGCCCTGTGTTAGTTACATCTCCATGCAGCAGAAGCTTCCACCATGGGGATTTCCCTTCATTATTATGCTGAGAGAGAAAGAGAGAGCGCTACCGTGCTGACTTTATAAATTATTCATTCACACTCAGACAAATCTGTATGGCTTGACTGCAATTACTCACTACCTTAGCAGAGAGAATGTGTGATTGCTTTTTAACATCAGCAGGCATTTGTAGCATACGCCTCTCAGTGTGAGTGTGCTTGCGTTTGCGTGTATATGTGCACCTTGTCACATTTTTTACACAAGAGTAGAGCTCTAAAAATGTGTACCTGTCTTTCTGTGGAGTTCAGACAGTATTCGAGGGGTTTTTTTTCTTCTTTTTTTTCACCACATATCAGCCATATCTAAAATAATCATCAGCTGCTCACAGTTCGGGACGACTGATTCGCGAGCATTGTGGTCCCTGTCATTGCCAACTCCTCACCAGCTGCTTCTTTTCATGTGCCAGCAAGGAGCTCAGCCAGGATACATAAAGCACGCAGACGCTCACATACACCTCCCGGATCCCACATTACCAAACAGAATAAGCAGCTGTTGCAACAGCAAAAACGTGATTGGCAATGAGGGAGAGGAGTGAAGTCAGATGGTCTTCAAAGACTGTATACGTACAGTATAAATAATAGACCAGCACCGGAAAGCCACACAAATTGCAACATTATAATGCATAAAAATCACCCACAATGTCCTTGCTAGAGACTGTCATGCTGTACTTTGTAATGAATATTGTAGCTATGCAAAAAAATAATGCTTGATGAACCTTTAAACCTGATGAGCCATGTCTCTTTTCTATTTTGACTACAGCTACTGTTGCATGTATCTGTATTTAACTGCATTTTCTTTGATTGATTGGTCAGTCATGGTGGGGTTTCTAGAAAATGATCAGTAAATAAAGTACAGCTAATGTATTTTTAGAGGAGTTGTGTGACTCAGGGTAGGAGCTACATGAAAAGCACTGCTAACTAGCTTTACCCCCTATCTTGTCACAACGACTTTGTTATTAATTTGGAGCTGGAGTCGCAATTCAATTTTCATTGCAAATTAAATGTTAGGGATATGCTTCCCTTGTATCAATTAGTAGCTGACGTCTATATCACACTCATTGCAAAGGCTTTCATCCTTCTGCAGTGTCCCCTCAGCGCTCTATATGGAGCTGCTCCTATGGAGATGGGATCTTCTCCCCTCTACATGCACCTAAAGGTCAAGTCGAGTAGAGAGGGATGCTTTACGTGTCCTGCCTTCAAGCTGTTGAATGCTCATTAGCCAGGTGTGGATGAATCTGTCAGGTAAACAGTGATGGCTCAGGCGCTCAAGGCCGCTGGTGGTGATGATGTTTTAATTATTCATGACTGGTTTAGGGATGCATGATATTAGATTTTAGCCGATATACGATACGCCGATATTATTCAATTCATGTTGGCTGATTGCTGATGCTGATATATGCACACATTTTCCCTTCACATGATTCTATATACCATCTTCTCACAAAACTATGACATCACCTGTGTGTTAATGTTCATTTTGGGTTGATGCTATTTTATTTTAGTGTGAAGCCTTGACAGATAATGATAACATTATCCTTGTGCATCACTCAACTAGATTTCATGTTTGCATTTACTCCAAGTTTTATGTTATGCTGTTAGGTATTTACATTGAAACATTTAATATGTTTTATCAACCTTATTCTAAAGTGTGTGGGTGGGTAATATTTCTCCAGATTGCAGGCAAATTCCCCAGTATTGCTAACACCTGTGCACACTTACAAAACTGTTTAACATACTGGTTCCAGTTTTGTGCTTTCATGATTAATTGCATTATAACTGTGTAATACTGTATAAACGTTGCTTTTACTTCCAGCCATGGTTGTGTTGTTTCCATCGAGGCATAGGACAACATTTAAAATAAAGAAAATAAAAAATCAAAGCAGCACTTAACTTCTGAATTCTGAATTCTCACTGACCTGCAGTCGTCCATACAGCGCCGCCAGATCCAGAGGCGTCTCCTGTCGGCTGTTTCTCATGGTGGGGTCGGTCAGCTCCTGAAGCAGCACTGAAACCACCTCAGAGTGTCCATACTGGGCTGCACAGTGGAGTGCCGTTTCCCTCTCATGGTTCTGTAGAGGAATAGAGGAAAGCATTGTCATTGGGAAGAGTGATGGGAAGAGGGATGACAAGGAAGGCGGTAGTTGATGTAGGAATTATGGGAACAATAAAGCGAGGGCGAGGAGACGTGAAATGAAGCGAGCACAAGAGACAGAAGAAGCATGCAGCGATGCAGAGAAGTAGCAGAGAAGGTCAAAAATAAAGAAGACAGGTAGGTCATGAGAGCAATGAGAGGATTAGAGGTATAGGAGGTAAAGGATGGGGGAAAAAAGGGATGAAGGCGTGAGAATAAGAAAGAAGGGAAATAGGAATATGAGTTGATGGTGATTAGTGTAGAATATAAGAAGGCAGTGATTTAGAAGTAGGGCAAATGTGGGTGAAAGGATTGAGATGTAAGGAAAGAGGAGGAGGAGAGGAAAAGCAGTTGGTTTTGTTCGTCGGTGCATTGACACAAGGTGAAACTCAAGATAGAAAGCTACATTCACTGCAGCAGTTTCTGTTACCCATATGAAGCACATGTCTTGAGCAGTAAATCACTCTGCATGTACAAATTCAAAAAGCGTGTCCAGTTTGTGAGAGCTGCCAGGGGAAATCTATAGCTTCCCGTCTGTGTAATAGAAGCATTGGCTGAAACCAGAATGCTTTTATCAAACCCACCAGGCATTTCTGGTCCACTACAGTCACCGACAGAGTACTGTATCCCAGTTTCCATTCAACAGGCCAATTAGGATTCGGAAGTTGGTATGTCAAACGTTCATTTGAGTATAGCTCAGGGGTCGGCAACCTTAAACACTCAAAGAGCCATTTGGCCCCATTTCCCACAGAAAACAAAACAAACAAAACCCTTTTGGCATCTAAAATGAAGATAAAACAGCATATATCCTTGTTTACCTTTATGCTCTATATAAAAAACTGTAGTGTGTTGCATTTATGAAATCAATGAACTGCTGCAGAGAAAACTACATTTTATTTTATTCTTAACTCAGAAAAAAAAAAAAAAGATGCTGAGTTGAAGGTTACTTTCAAATAAAACACTCAATGTCTACTTGAGTCATCCTCTTATATATGAAATAAAAAGCCAAACTTAAATTATCCACCTGCAGCAAAGTAAAAATGACACCTGGTTGGCCTGCTGACTGGGGCTGCTGACCAGACTTGTGTTTTCAAGTCAGAGTCTCCAAAACACCAAAAAAGTCTCCAGTAACACCAGAAAGAGTTGCGAGATTTGTTGCTAATCGCTCTTAACAAAAAAAGTCGCCAAGAGGATTTGGAAAGTCGCCAGATTTAGCAAGGAAGTCATCAAGTTGGCAATGCTGCGTATGCCGACAGGTGTTGCACATTGGCGGTTGTGACGCATATTTTGAGTGACAAAAAATTAAACACGTTTTATATTAATGTACAAAAATACATTTAAATTAAATACTCTTTATTTTTCAAAGTCACAAGGAGCCACAGCAGAGGGATGAAAGAGCCACATGTGGCTCTGGAGCCGCGGGTTGCCGACCCCTGGTCAATACCTCAACACCATGTAACTAGGGACGCTGAATCCATTTAGACTGTAAATTCTTTTTGCAAAGGCATCTCTCCCCTCAAAACATTTCTTAAAACATACTGTCCAAACTGCTGGCTGATTAAACACTACTATTTTATGCATACTGGACAGCGATTTAATACCAAACATCAGCATCATTTTACATTGCCATCAGATTTGTCTGATCAGACACACCTGGCTAAAAAAAAGAATTTATTACACAATGTATGCAACATTAATCTGGACTTTATTCGGATAACAGACACCTAAACCCATACAAGTGAAAGGGGCCTCAGTTATGGTGTGTCATCTGAAGAAACATTTATTTGCATATTTATGTGCCAGACTGAATGCACAGTTAGCATTTTCTTGGATAATAATTATTTTGGTTTCTTGAGCGCATGCCACAAACATAGTAAAAAGGGCATGTTGTGAGCTGTAACTTAAAACGTTTGCTTTCATCATGCTTCATATCTTGGCACTCATTAAACTAATTGGATGAAAAACCTTTTAAAAAATAAACCATGATATTATTAACACATTAACACAACAAGAAGTACCCATTAACATCAACTCATGCACTTGATCTGGTACGTGTATACAGCGAACAGACATCCAGCAGATAAACAAGATCACTCAGTTATTGTTCTGTTTCTTCCATCTGATTAAGTCCAATATTCACTGTCCTTTTAGCTCAGTTTTATTCTACCTCAGCTTCTGGGTGAAATGATGGATTCTTAACTTGATAAATGTATCACAAGAGATAGTTAGTAACTAACTTCTCTGTTTGTCTGTCTGGTGTAGAACAGGCACAGCAGATGTCACATACAAGCACTGTTTCAAACATTAAGAGCTGCAACAGAAGAACCATTAAAACTGTCTTACAAACCATTTAAAAACCAAATAAATTCAGCTTAACTGCAAAACGGAGACATCTGAAGATGCAGCATTTGGTCTCATCAGAGGTTTGAGCATCTGATTCAGCAGACAGCTTTGAACGAAACCTTAAAACGTAGCTTTTTAGACGTGCGTTTATGCAGTTTTGCTGTAGTTGTATGTAATTTACTGATATCAGACCACTTTGTTCTCATCAATTAAAAAGAAGCATACTGTGATTTGCTCTATGAGTTGAATGATCTGAAATATAAGATAATTTAAATTAGATATTGTCATTTTTACCACTGTGGCGTCACATGTTCGAAGAGAACGGTGTACGTCTGTGTATTTTAAAGACTGTTTTGAACTTGGGAGGTTCTCATGTTCTGAGAAACTGTGGCCATTTCTTTGCTCTCCGGGGCCCCTGACAGGCCAAGAACATTGTTGGTGGTCCCTGGGGTCCAGCAGCACTGGGTGAAAACGGCCCCGTAATGACTGGGAAATTGGGCTGGGGGACACACAAAGGAATGATGGATAGCCATACTTGGGGAGAGGAGAGAATAAACCACAGAAAAAAAACAAGTGTGCTGCACAGGGATTAAACTGAGTGTAGTTCACTCACTTACACACCAATGATATGGAAACCGTATATAGCAGATATACTGTACATACATATGACGGCTGTCTCCAGGCCTCTGTGGATATTATCAAAGGGGAGAAATGAAAGTTGAAAAGGACGAGAATGTGTAGCTGTGTTGATGCTGGTGACTGTCCAAGAAATTTAACACTAGATGATATAACAATGACAGGGAAAAAAATGAGTGAGGGAGTGGACGAACAAAAGCAGAGAGGAGACAGTAGGAGGAGAGGGAAATGAGTTACAGGAATTAAGGGAATTATTTACAATCGTCACCAAATCAGAGACATTAGTATGTCTTTGCCTAACTTCTCCTATTAGGCAACAGTTCAATTGTCATTTTATTGTACTATCCAATGATTACATGTGAGAAAATAGCATAATATGGAAAAAATGGTTAGAGACTAGTTGAAGTGGAAGTAGTCGTTAACAATGTGAATAGAATGTTTGGAGCAAATGTGCAGCAGCTTTAAATGCATCGTAGTGTGTGAGAAGGAAACCATGGGGAGGGTTATGTTTCACTGGTTCCATCGTCTGACTGTAAACCCACATCTACAGCTTGTTCAGTCATTCATAAAGCTCTGGTGATGTGCCAAGATAAAAACATTGATCAGGTTGGTAAAAAGGGTTAAGAATAAAAATATCTTCCTTAAAAACAAGCTGACTGATTGCTGTAATCAATGAAAAGTTGCAACAGGTACTACCACAAAAAATGCAAAACAAAAGTCAAGGTGCAAGGAGCTTGACATATTTCCTTGTTGCAAAAAGATTAGCTAAATTCTTCCAGCAATCACGACTCAGTGTCTATTTCAACTGAAAATGATGTCAATGGGATGGATAAGTCATTAGCTGCTGACTGGTGAAACAGAGTGTCAGAATGAGTGAATGAAGGGGCAACTAAATGTGATCATCAAGTTGCTCTTTGTCTTTTCAATGTAGTTGAAAACAACGGTTTCACAGTTTAAATTACAAACAGTGACTCATTTGTAATAATCTGCTGATATTCCCCGCCCCCACCCCATCTTTTTCCCTTCCTTCACTAAACGCCCTCACGTTTCCTGCCTCGAATACACATGCTAAAATTCAAAACCACCATGAACAGGCTGCACTAGTCAAATCTCATGTCATGCCTTTTCTTACTCCTCTGAACCACAGCCCCCCTCTCCCTCTCTCCTCTCCCTACTTCCATTTATGCCTCTGAGCAGTTAGTGCGAGAGATGAAGAGATACTGCGCGAATAACAGAGGGAAAGAGCTCCTATATGAGCACACACGTGATCTAGCGGCAAAAACACCACTACGTGCTCGAGAGCTCCCCCTGCTCCTCAGCCAATCAGACCCCTCCGTTCTCCCCGTGGACCACACACCCCCTCCATTCATGGTGGAGTGGAAGCTTCTGTAGCAGGTCTGATTGCAGATTCGCTGTACTGCAATAACTGACACACTCGGGCACATTGTAATCCACATTTATCACCGTTTACTGGTTTAACTGTTGGTTGCATTGAATTTAATGAAAATCAATTTGTTTCTTCTACTGTATATTACCATTTTCCACCGGAGGGACTCTGTTTCCCCAAGGGATCATTTATGCTGCATTTGATCTAATCTACTGACTTAATACACTCATGCCGAGTCCCAAACCGCCACATGATTGCTCCTTACAGTATTTAATGTAGAATGGCAGAGAAATGTCTGGAGAATAGGACAGTCATCAGTTAAAGGTTAAATGTAACATCATCTGTATAAAGAAGTTGGGGCTCAGCTGGAAATGTACTTTGGCCATATTATAATTACATTTGTATGCAAATAAAATAACAGGATGTATGAAGGCGAAATGGATAAAAAGAACAGCAAGACAATGTGGTGGCATTTTCCTCCACAGAATCCATTATTTGACTAACACTTCAAAGAGTGTTATCGCACTTGCAGTCTACAAAAAACTAAACTCCTAAAAATAGGAATATAACATGAGGCATGATGAATTAAAGTTGCAGAAGCTACCTTCCCACCTAATGTACTGTTGGAAATCTTTGGTGTTACATCCAAGTGGCTGTTACTTAACATGAACCAAACACTGAAACAGATCCAGACCAAACACACTCTCTATAAGGCAACAGCGCTTCCCAACAGCAGCAGGACAGTGCAGGGTTTGGCCTCAATCCACAAAAGATCCTGGTGCCAGATACCACAGGACAACACAGAGCTCCCACAGCCACGCCTTGATGGGTCAGATCTGTCCAGGCAGCACAAGAAGGGAGACCTACACCTTGCTAGGCAGGTGGTTTTAATATTGTGGCTAATCAGTTGACATACCACACTCATTTGGGTCAGCGGTGAAACTTTTGATCCCACTGCTGTTTCAAGCATCCTTATATGACTTAAAAACAGACATGCCCCAGCCAATCACAAACAGAATTCTGAATGGCAGCAATTATTTGAGGTACTTAAACAACTGTGTTTGGTTTGTTAGTAAAAAGACAGATCAATACAACCCAAAAGACCAAAATCCAAGTTTAGGATTAGGGAGATTGTTTTGGCTTTTCTGTCTTCTTAATCTTCTTACAACCCCGAAGAATTTTCCTGTCAGACCTTAGTTGGATCTCAAACTCACACTTTGGCATCCACTGTAATAAGTTTGGATATGATAGCAGTTTTCCTGTTCTCTGTTTGGGTTGTTCATCATGAGAAAAATTGTGGGATACAAGTGAAAGCTGACTGGATATTAGCACTATTTCCATATAATTATCAAGCAAATTTAAACATTTGAAATGTCACCCAAAAAAAAGGCAAATTAGGTTTGTTTCCATTAATTGGTTTGAAGTGACTACAAGTGTCTGTGTTGTGTTGTCAGAAAGTGATGGTATAGGCTACATCACACAGAAGAAGAAGAAGAACAAGAAGAGGAAGAAGAAGAAGAAGAAGAATCTTGTCCATCTTTGAGAGAAAAAAGGAGCGATTTCTTCAGGAATTGTTTTCACTTGAGTAAGTTGTAATTATTCTTTCATGTCAGCTGGTATCGGCCATTTTTCACGCTGTCTGGAGGCAACAGCAATAAAAGAAGCAGTTTCAAAGGGTGAAAATGAATCATTGGACATCTACCATGAAGATCATGTGATACAATAACAAGCTCCAGAAGCGCTACTAAGTGTACATTACTGCATAATGTTTCAGCAGCATATGGTTATTAATCCACATGAAGTTTTAGATCTCTCACAACAATATGAGCTTCCATTTTTTTCTATATTATCTACAGGTGTTAATAACATACCAGAATATGACATAATGTTCCAACAAAGCCAAGAAGTCAACGGATGTGATGAATTCTGGATTTAAAAACTTCAAAAACTAGATCAGCTTTGCAAATGTTGTATGAGGAAGCAGCCAACGCATTTGTCAGTGCTTCAAGGTACACACGCTGGATTCTGGTGATTAATAATGAATGGAAACAAAATTTTAGTTTATTTACCAGAAAACTCCACAGGGTCCCTTTAAGATTTGGATCATGGCTTCAATAACAGACTCATAATGACTACATTTTCATACTCGACCCAAAACAAGCTTGAAGAAGTAACGAAGAAGCCAATGACACTGATAAATTAACATGGATGCGATGAGGCGAAGATCGCAGCTATTGTTGGTGGTGACCCGTTCTGTCCCCGCAGCCTTAAACGGACAATAAAGCTTTGTCAGTCCAATCCGCTGCGCTTCACACGTACTGCTTAAGATAGGGAAAAATGCAATTCCCTGACAGACACAAGAGTGACAAAGAGATGAGCTAAGACACAGAGTGACAGGACAAGGGAGATAGAGCTGGAAAAAGGGGGCGAGAGAGACAGAGGAGGAGAGAAAAACCCTCTCTGCGTGTTCTCGGAGTGGGCTATATATTTCCATTACGTTTGCTCTGACAGCTTTCCGATATCATCTAGCACTCAGTGTATTGTTGCTGATTGGGCTCTGAGCAACAGCCATCTACTAATGCCACATCAACAAGCATGGCAGCACATTATTGACATGCCCATACAAATGGATGTCACAGCTTTTCTTTCAACAGCTTATAGCGCTGATATAGCGTTAATGGTCGCAAAAGGGCTAAGTAATGTCGAATCAGCTTGATGGAGCTCATTCCGCCAAGACAGCTGTATGGTTTTATTATTGATCCAGGAGAAATTTCTTATACTTAACTCTATGTGCAGCGCCTCTTTCATTACCTTTCTTAAAGTGAAGGGCACACGCAGAATCCACTTAGGCTCACAATGTTACAGCACATTTACTTACACATACACACAATTCCCTTGGTAAATGCTATCAGTGCTATCTCGGTTCATCTGCATGGAACCAAACAAACAGCTACATCCATGCAAATAAGCACGCCTTATCAGACGGGCCAGGGCTGAAATGAAAACCAGAGCGGCTGAAGCGCAGAGGTATTTGTTTGAACATACACCGTGTAAAAGCTGATGAACTGATATGCAGGATGAGCTCCGTCTACGCTGCAGCTTCTCATAATCCCGGCAGCTCAGCGCGCTGCCTGGGGAGAGCTGGGTAAATAAATGAAGAGTGAAAAAGGTGAGACGTACAAGGTGAAATCGTCTCTTATTAATACGGATCCATTTCTGTACTTACATCTATACGGCGCATATTTAGTCATTCAAAACCTAATCCTGACAGTCTAATTAATTTGCAGTTGGCTTTTATTTCTTTATGTCTGTTTTCTTAAACCTTTACTATGAAGTCAGTCTCTATGTCCTCTGCAATCATTTTGATTTGTGCATTCAAACTTATTTCTTCAAAGTCAAAATGTCATCTACAGTAGAGTTCGTCATTGGGGATGCATTTTTTGTTTTGATGTCTATAGTGGTAATCTGATTAGTGGAATATCTGTGAGAGAACGCACTAAAATGCTGCTAGTAATTGCTTCTACTCATTTCTTACTCTGTGTTATAATCCAAATCACTGACTAACTCCTCAACTGGCTTTATTTGTATAGTACATTTCATACACTGGGCAATTCAAAGTGCTTTACAACATAATAAAACCAAAGTTTAAAAAGGCAGATTTTAAAATCTAAATAAACTAAAAGAATGTAAAATTCACTATTAAAAAAAGCAGAAGTGCAGAAATGAGATGGATCGAATCATTACTTGGAATTAGTCATTACAGGGGTAGAATAGGCAGTGTAGAAAGGAAGTTTTTAGCTTTGACTTGAAAGTGGTAAGAGTCGGGGCTTGTTTAACAGCAGCTAAAGGCTATTCCAGGTCTGAGCTGCATGATAACAAAATGCCGCTTCACCAGCCACGGATGTCCTCAGAGTCCAGCAGGGTTTGTGTGGCACAAGCAGAGCAATTTATACACAAGTAGCTTGTCTGACACATTCTTCTGCATCATGTGAAACACTGAGCTTTACTGCAAAGGTGTTGTAAATGATTCAGTAGGAGTTCACACTCAATTAATAGAAAGTTATGTCCAGGAATCAAGTGCAAGGTAGTTTGAGGTGAAAAACAGCACAACAGCATCATCATCAACTATTTTATGTTTGACTTTAACTGTAGCACCGTGCTAATAAATGAAAACGTAATTACAGAGATAAGCACAAACTACTTTTTAAAATGTGGAGCACACTATTAGGATTTGCATAGTTTCTAACAGGATGCTGCATTTTTCAAAAAGAAGTGATGAGGAAACTCTTTTATCACATCATAGAAGAATGCAGAGAATAAAATCAGAGGTGAAGAATGAGAGAGACTCATATATAAACTGAAAAATGGGAAAAATATAGCAGTGAAAATGCAGAAGGGAATAGAAAACCATGACAAAGAAAAACTGAGCAGTTATTAGGCATATGAGCATGGACAGTGAATGAAACACCTGAGGCCAAGAGGAGTTCATGCAGAATAGAGCTGAGAAGATAAGAGCAGAGAGATGGGAAGCAGGAACAACACTGATGGGGAGTGACACAGAAGAAAACAGCTACTGTATCCATATTTTGCAGCCAGCTGATCCATCTCTCACGCTCCTGGTAAAGATTAAGACCCAGAAACAAACACAGACTCATTCTCCAGGGGATGCACAGTGGTGGTAACATACTCAATTCTGACTCCAAAACACGAGTATTCATTCATCTATTACATGTTTGCTGTAACTACTAATATCAATTTAGGTGGTGTTCTCCGGCAGCGTAATGCAACTAATGATTATAACCATGATTGATGACAATATGTACTTGTGGGAAAACAATGGTGAGTGGTTTCCTCACACAATACTGAAAAATGCACAGCACAAATTCCAAGAGCTCAAGCTGAAGATTTCCTCCTCTAATCCCTAAATCCTGCCAGTTTGAAAGGTTGACTTTAAAAACAAAAAATACCAAACTCATACCATTCATGGGGGCCGGAAACACAAAGAATCATAGGATTTTCAACTTTCCAACAGTCCCTGAAGAAATCATGTGACGTGCGGTTCCACTGGGAATCCTGATATTTCATTAAAATGTCTTTATTCTACATATTTGCCCCACCAAAAGAGATTTGCAGTAAGCGTTCCTGCAGAAAAACATAGCAAATTCTATGTTCTCTACACAACTTAGAAGCCACGAGTTACTCAGCTGTGACTAACAATCAAAAGCTTTGTGACTATTCGGTTGAAGTGCAGGGCGTGCTTACACAGAGCAGATAGGACAGAAGTATGGTAACAAGTTAGAGAGAGCAAGAAGAAACGGAATACGTGCAGCATGACTCAAAAACAGTACACAGACAAAGAAGCTGTTAGAAGATACATTCTGAATGGTGAAACATCTTTCTAGAGTTGATGTGCAGTAGTGTGAATATTTCCTTTGTTTGTAGAGGTTGTAAAAAAAAAAAAAAAAACTGTAAAAACATCTATCACATGTAGAGCACCCCATATGGGCATTTTGAAAATAATGTACGTGTTGGTTTCAGGTCGTTTTTGTTATTGTTTGTTGTTTTTTTAAATCCGTTCTTGTAAAATAAATAGAGTTAATGGTATTACTACTTTATTATACTGCACAGCACATTTTTGAGTTCTCTCTATTTTTAGCCATGGTTGTGCTGCAAAACACATAAAGAAACTGTTTGTGGTGTTTTTGTCCAGCAAACAGAGAAGATTTAAATACATTTAGTTTATAAAAACAGAAGCAGAAAACCATTAAGTCTGAGAAGCTGGGACATAGATTATTCAGCGTTTCTTATTTAATAAACTACTTTAACAATGAATGGCATATTAGAATTGTTCTAGACTAATTGATCATTTTAGCTCCGTTAAAATAATTTCGTATAGCACAGCTCTTAACATTAATAGTTAATGTGACTGCTGACCACCGCTTCTATGGTGGTGTTTGTTCATCTTTCTAGTGTTTTATTGATTACAGCATAATATATTATTGATGCTGATTATAGTCAGGCATAATTGCAATTAATAGGTATCCCTTAAATATATTTAAAATACGTCATTAATATTTTAACTTTTTATTAATGGTTTAAGAAACAAAACCTGAGTTATGTGTAAAAACATACACAAGATTTAATTAAATAAAATGTCAGTGGGATTCTATCAAAGTTTACTGTTTGGAGCTTGGGGTGGCAGGATCGGCCTAATGCTTAGAGAAGCGCATGAATGACCCGTGTCTCCAAAGCATTTCTACAGCTGAGGTGCCCTTGAGCAAGACCAGAGCCCTTATTAGTCCATGCTAGATGCAATTCTAACTGACCTCCCTGCAGGGTTGACAAGCTAAAGGGGAGAATCCCTTTACGGTTTTAATTAAGAACCGCGTGCACCACACATAAAAATCCTACAGTTCTGTTTTACAATGTTTCCAATGAACACCCTCACACACAGTCTGCTCTCAGCTTGCAATAATCACTCAGGGCTGTAATTTGTTTTGATTCGTGGAAAGATGAATCAGTTTTCTTTTGGTGAACTTTAAATTAGGAAGCCCACTGCAGACAGAGAGTCAGGCTGCGGAAAACATATGACACAACATTTTTATGTTTTCTTAAACAGATTACTCATAAGAAAGCATCCTATGTGCTCGGTGTGACTGTGTGTGTGCTTTGGCAGCGGTGGGCATGACGTTTGAGCGAGGACTTTCCCAGGGCGGTTTCTTGTAGTAGCAGCATGTTTCTCAGAGAGGCTGTGTTGATCGTCAGGAAACATATGGTTTCATTTTCTCATGTTGTAGCAAAATGTGACAGGGCATAGAATTACCGAGACTACAAGTTGAACATATACAGGCTCAAGCACAGAAAGACATTCGTGGAGAGGCACAGCAGGCGAACGACCTCGTGACCTGTTACCTTTGCCTTAGTTCACACAGTCTTTAAGCTCCCAGAAGGCTTTTCTTATGATCTTTCTTGATTTATGCTGCTGATCTTCTTTGGGAGAATGAAGATGAATCAAAAGAGAAGGATGACAAGAGGAAAGAGAGGGAGAAAGGAGAAGTACAACCCTGTATCCTTCTGCTGATAGAAACAAAAACATTGCTGGAATGTGTCTGTCAAACAGCAATGCATACCTGACATAGGCAGTCACCCATACATATACAATAACCCTTAAACTGACTAGTCCAGAGGTTCCCCACAGAAGAAGCAACCCAGAGGTTGTGTGCTGGTTCCCACACGCTCACATCACATCTACTCTACATCAGCGGCCGAGTCTGCAGGACACAACTGTCCCTCACACTGCCTGGATCCAACGCAGGCAAAGCAACTTTTACAATCCAGCTTTTCTCGTGGCAACTACCTCAGGGTGTAACGTGTCATCATTAGTCAGTTAATAATAAACTCTGCCTGGATGTTTGTTATTATAAACACTGCTGGCTCAACTCTAGAGGCCAGGAGTTTTCTGAACCATCGCCCCAGACTACTCAGAACAACATAGAGCAAAGTTAGGAATGTCTTACACTTTAATAAATACACGTATCTAGTAATACTACTACACCAAGCCTCATACAGTGAAACCACAATAGCGTATCTTGTAGGATCTTACTGTGTTAATCTATTAACTGCAGTTTGGTTATTTAACATTACAGCTGTCCAGTATCTTGACTTTTAGTCTGATTTCCTCCCTTCCACAAATCCACTGGTTCCACAGTGTGAAAATAAATTTGAAATTAGAAACCTGCTTGGCAATTCATTAAAGTAAATATTTTATGGTTTACCGTTAAATATTTATGTATATAGCTAATTTAGATGATGTTTAATCATTTATTTAACATTATGAGCTCTGCAACTACAAAAATTCACACCGGGGGGACTCACAATTCAAGCAGCTGCCATAAAGAAACTTTTTTTACAGTATGAAACTATAAATCACAGTAATGTTTTCATGATATATGTTTTGATTTGTTTGCTGGCTGTCATCAAGATCAGGTTTTTCAAAAGTAGAAGGCATGAATTACAAGCTTTTAAGTGACCAAAAGAAATGTAACGTACTGTTATACTATCATACACAATTACAGCATACATGAATACAACACCTGCAAGAGTGAGCCTTCTGAGAATTAACCTGCACAGCAGCAGAAAGGGAAAACTTCCATAATGTGATGATGTACACATGAAATTGTATTACTGCGATGTCTCCACAAAGCCTCAAGGATGGACTGGTAAAATCAAAGTGTCCAAACAGGGTTTTATAGGGAACTCATCTCATTTTTCTTTTCAGTAAGCAGGGCTTGCCAGCATCACATCCCTTGGGCCAGAGTATTAATACCGCTGACTTTTTCTGGCTTTACTCAGACACAAGATGTACACTGACTCTCAAGTAAACACCTCGGAGCAAAACAAGCAACATCCACAAACATACTGGTCAGTCAGTGAATGGGATGTGCATAATGAAGAGTCAATCAACATTAGACCGTCTCAATCCAAACAAAGCCGGAATCCACAGTTTGTCAAAGCGTGCTTGTATGAAAAAGGGCCTAAAAATGACGTCTATCTATCGCTTTCGATAAAGAATCATGCCGTTTTGCTTGGGAGCTACAATAATCTATCTGCTTCAGACACTGGAGGAAGGCTCATCAGTCCCACCTCTCTCATCATTTCCAGTTCATTTCAGTTCAATACAGGTAACAGACACTGTGGGACTCTTAGATTCTTTTAAAGGACGTGCTGGAGATCTATCACTAGCTGGCTGCAATAACAAGTCAAGTTTTTTTTTTCTTTAACTCTTTGTGAGAGTTGATCTAAGCCCACAAGTTGGATGATTTCACCAAAACTATCTACACAACAAACAAAAAAAAATCAAACAACAATCCTGACTTTTCTTTACATGCAGGCTTTAGGAGAGCCGGCACTTCATGAGTCAGTCTGAGTGGGAGAAAGAGAGATCACAACAAGCAACGTGTCAGTCCTCAAAACATGCATTTGGCCTTGCAAGCGGAGTGCAAGCCGTGAGTAAACAAGCAATCTTTCACTATCAATCACTGTCTCACTGTCTCACACACATAAACATGCGCGCACACACGATCCGTATAATCATCTTCTCCAGTCAGGCAGCCTCCACCTCTCTCACACACACACACACACACACAATAAACAAAAACAGCTGTGAATGAGAACTACTGGGACCAATTAGACAATAAACAGTGGGCTGGAACTGGTTTACCGCCAACTAATAACATCCACTAACCTCGACTAATCCTCTATTGGCTGCAGAGTGGAACCGGCCCACCTACACATTTCCGCCACCCCACTTCTGTCAACCTTCTCTCGCCTTTCTTGAAAATTTCAGGACCTTCCACACTCATTACAGCTTCCTTCTGTGTCCTTTTCCACGCTTGTGTCACTGTTTGTCACCTCTGGTGTAAAAGTAAGGGCTGAGTTCTCTCCATCATGTGGGAAAAGAAGAAGATATTAAGGCAAAGACAGTGTCCCTAGAGTGGCCCAATAAAACTAAGCTGCACACACACACACTCTCTCTCACACACACACACACTCAACCTCTGACACAAGCAATGGTGTGCATGGGCAGAGTAATATCATTGAGAATGGGGTAATGTGCAGCCAATGGCTTGCTGCTGTAAGTCTGGATGATGGGTGTGAGTGTGTGTGAGACTGAGTATATCACCCTGACTAATGTATGCAAGCCTTGCTCTCTACTGCCGACTTGACAGACACTGGGAAAATATGGCGCTTAGGCATCGTAAACACACAAACACACCATAAATCTTACTGATTTATGCCTGCAACCTGAAAACAACTGTACCCTCATACTGACAACGCATAACGGCAAGACTACTGTAGAAACATGCAGCGTGAGGCAGAATAAAATTGCTCAAGTACCGCAATTTCAGTTTAATTAGTGCAAAGTGGAGTGCTGGAGGGGAAAACGAACACTATACCTTTAAGAATGTTAAAGAGCAGGTTTGTTTGAGGCTGTGATGGTGAATCTGTGTGCAACAGTGAGACTCACAGCGAGGAGATGAGCTCGGTAGGTTAGCATATTCACCGGTGTTTATTATACACAGACGAAGATGGAAACTGATGATAAGAACAGAGATAAAGCCAGCAAGTTGATAAACAAGGCCTGAAGTGAGATATGTGATATGAAGAGACTGAAGAGTGTATTTAGATGACTTAACAAGAGTGGTGTTACATCAGAGTGTATATGAAAGGTCTTTCTCCACTTTTATTTCACAGGTGCACATACATATGGATGTTACTTTTAAGCCAAACCAGAAGTAGCATGTAAAGCCAGAATATTATTCTATCCCTAAATGCTGGATATTTGCATTGAGGTATGGCGATATATTAATGTCCCAACTGACCACTTACAGCCCACCAACGAGCATTGCCAATATATTCACAGAAGTGTCACACACTGTTTAAAATAAAGAGTCTGATGGCGTCAGAGTGTTTTCCATGCATTGATTTATTTGTGGTGGCCCGCCACACTGACATTGATCACCACTTTCTATTTTTCTAAGATTTAAATGGGTAAAATTTCACTGTAAACCTGCGCTCTGCTCTCTCACTCACACATCGACAACAGAGCCCCTCCTTTCCGTGCACTCTGATTCAAAACATTTGCAGCAGGATCGATCATTGTCGGCTTTTATCTGGAGAATAGAATCAGTCAGAGTTCACAAATGGTTTCCATCATGAACACTTCTGCACAAATTCATCCAAAACTAATGCACGTTAACTCTAATACATAAGTGTTTTAAACACAAAACTGTCAATCTTGGTGACCTAACTCCTTAACTAGGTTTTTATCACTATGTTGAGAGCTGTGTTACCTTTCCAGATCCACAGCTTCTAACTTTGGTCAGGTTTTTTGCGACACGTCTTCGTCTGGCACATAGCTGCTAACTTGCATTTGCTGTCAAGACCAACTGCAGTATTGAGAGGCAGAGGGACATATCTTGCCTTTATTTAATTTAATGGGGCAGCAAACACAGAACACAACATGTGGATAACTGTAATACAGTAATTCTAGTCTTTCTACACATGTCATGACTAATGACAGTAGCTTGATCACTTCTGGCAGCATGCGCTTTGCAGCGGCAGTGACTACATGTTAGGAACCTAACTCTCACAAACATGGAACTTCACCTGACCAGTTTGCATTTAGCACACAATCTGAATTGCACTTTACAGGTTAATTATTTACTGAGTTGCATTCTCAAGAAGATAGACCAAGAAATTAGCAAAATTAAATGGGGAAAAAAATCAACAAAAATTGAATTTTGGGTTTGAGGATCACAAAAACTAAAAAGAAAAGAGGCAAAGAATTATAAGAAAATCTTCCCTAAAACAGCCCAAACTTAATCCACTATTCTGCACAAGAGTTCAATACTATTAAGACATCCTTCAATCAAGAAAATCAGCTGCTCAATAGGTCAATTGTGATGAGCCCACAGCTATCTTTGCAAATGTTGGCAGCACATGAACACATCCTCCCTGGGTTTTTATTTGCACACTACATGAAATACTGACACAATAGCATTAATCTGTCTATTGTCAACTTTGTTAGACTGGAAAATTATGCCTTATAGCAAACACATCCTGCCTCCTACACAGAAACGGCAGAGATGCTGCTTCTCCAGGGTTCGCTTAAGTAATTCCAGAAAATGTAAGAAACTACTGAATAAATCAGAGCTAGTAAACATGGAAGCCCAAACAAGTAGAACATGTCATGCTATATATCACAAGCTGAAAGAGGCACAAGAGCACACGTATGTAAAAACACACTGACTGTGTCTGGAAGTCAGCATCTATGTACAGTATCTTGTCCATCAGCAGCTTTTGCTCAGTGTGTGTCCACGCTGCCTGCACAGCAACTCACTCACCTCAACAAATCATTGACGGGGTAAAAAAAGAACATTACCCGAGTTCACTTGCTGACAAACCTCTTCATTTCAGGGGCAAGGGACATCATTTATCACAGCAAACAATTAGGCTCTAACAACTCTCGGAGGGAATGATTTGGCTAATGGTGACAGAGGAAAATGTGCTTATTAGGCAGAGTAAATAACGCTCCAATAACCTGGGGGGTCCATTACTACACTGTACATTAAAAAAGACATCTTTGCCATTAACATTTTAGCCAACACTTTAGATTACACACTACTTCCTATACGCCGTTTGAGGCGCATCAGCGAGCCGTGACATCATCAATATGCTGCAAGCAAAGATGGACAGACAAAGAGTGAGGGAGGAGAAGAAGGTCATTTTTGCTGATGAGGAATGACAGCAGTGGCAGGCTGAATGCTCCCAGAGCTGAAACGCTCACCAGGCTGTCAGAGAGAGATCACTGCAAACTGCAAAAGATCGGCTCTGTCGGACAGCAGCCGTAATGACGCGACCTGCAGCAGCACTGGTTTACATGCCCTGAAAAATACAGAAGGACTTTCTGGAGCAGGGCGGCATACTGAGAATGGGCTTCTTTCAACCACAGTTTCACCATGTGGCATGTAAATGGGGTGTAGTGGGTTTTTGAGGGAGCTACTCTGCGGTTCCTGCAAGATTTAAAGGTTTGTTTTATATATAGCTTCTTTTTCTGGAAGGTAATAACGCAAAAATAGCAAAGTAGCTCCTTTGACCTGCAGTAGCGCAGTCATTAAGTTTTATGTATGCGCTGTCTAACCCAGTGAATTAACCTTTTATAGAAAAAGGTGAAAAGGCAATCTGAACAGCGTACTGAACTAAAAGCAGTTTAAAGCGTTAGGTCTTTAAGTCGTGTTTATTTGAACTACAAGGAATCACTAGTTGAGGCAGAATGTGTTGCTAAAAGACAGCTGAGCAGGGGGGACTTCTGTCAGTATTTGGCATGAACTCAGGTCATGTAGTTAACTGACAGCCTCTTTCCTTTCACATGTTGCAGTATTTATCAGTTAAGACCGCTTCAGAGTGGGGGGTCGTAGCCTTATGTGGGCTGAGGTGAGACATAATGGAGTTCTAATAAAGAGTAGCTGTCAAGGTTACGTTCAAGGTGAAGGGTTTTAAAGGGACGCCGATAGGATTATTGTGTTTACCTGTTGGTTGACACGGCAGTGCGAAGGGCCGTGGTGGATGAGGATACGAACAATGTCCACATCTCCCCTCCAGGCAGCCAGGTGCAGCGGAAAGCAACCTTTGCTGTCAGCCACATTTGTGGAGGCTTCAAACTGGAGCAGTTTCAGTACCACCTCCCTGAGAGAGAGACAGATACATACACATACAGATCAATAAATCAACAGATGGGGAGATGGCAGAATGGAAATAGTTAGAAAGAGATGACAGAGTGAAGCAGAGCTGGGAGATAAGACTTGAAATCCATATTATGGTATGCTGTCACCTTTCCTTGACAGCAGCAAATCAAATGTTTTTTTAACCCAATACACAAATTCAACATTTTTGTAAAAATGAAACTCAACATGTTGCAAAATTCACTAGTTTCAATGGTTGAAGAAGTTGTCAGATCCTACTATTGCGGCTCCAAGTGTCATGCTAACTTTGCACTCTTCACCTCTGATGCAGAGATTCAGGGAAACAGTATTTAGCGGGGTGCAATTAGCACAAGCTCCCTGCAGCTTTCCAAATCAAGCCGATTGTTACATGAATCACTTTGAACATTTGTTTTCAAGTCAGGCTAAAAGAAAAGTCAGAAATCAGCTGCCTGGAACAGATCTCTACAACAGAGGTGAAAAGTGCAAAATTAGCATGACCCAAAGAGCCACAACTGCCACATTAATGGGAAACACGTGAGGTCACTACTGCAATGTAACAATACAATACAAACGCTTTATTCAAGTAACTCACTGTGACCTTTGTGATAACTAGCTAAACAAACTGGCTGCATTTTCCACACATAACACACTAAAATAATTAAACTGCAGGCTAAAAGATCTTGCTTTTGCAACAGATGAAATATCCACCTTCCTGCAGATACATTATGCTACACAAAGGAAACTTAAGCTCCACAGGTAAATGCTTTTCTATTGTTTATAAATCTGCACTTGTTTCCTTTTTGCTTCTTGTCTGTTTCACCTTTTCTGAAGCCTAAATGAACTCTTCTGACTAACAAAGGCTATATTTATTGTTCCTTCTTTTAGCAATCATACTGTAACCTGAGTTGGGCACAGCATTTAAATCCATGTTTGCTTTCAGTGACTACAGTCAAAAAAGGTGATGCTGTTTGAAATGATGAGCACCTGCAAATTCTTCACTTGACGACAGATAGTGGGACTGTTTAGAGAAATGAAGCCCCCTCCATAAGACCTGCTTCTAAATCTTGGACCAGCTTTCCTTTTTTTTTTCTACTAAAATAAGCTTTATGTCAATAAGCATGTAAACGTAAATGAACATCACTTGTTTTTAGCATCGGCAACTTTGCTGTTCCACCAATGTGTTATTTTAGGTTTCAACTTTCTCACCTGTCGCTCTGCATCCTTTATCTACGTTTTCAACCATGTGCAAGAGCCGAGTTAAACACAGTTTAATTGGTTGAAGGATTTACAGGAGCCTGTGGGTGAATGATCAGAATATTATCTAGTGAAGAAGGCAATGGAAGAAGCAGTTCCTCTGGAAATTAAACTACTTTCACTATGTCTCTCCTCAAATAAGGTGATTTTTGTTACACACATGAATAAAGTGATGAATCACAAAGCTGGGATTGGGATAGAAATCTCATTACCAATGTGAGCAACACTGTTTTATACTAGGAGGACTCAAGCTGAAGTTGTCACCACCATCTGAAGAGGAAAGGTGAAGTGCTTCATTTGCATTCAAAATGTCAGGAGACAGAAGGGCGAAACCTCTCCCAGGAGCAGGGGTGAAAGCAGCACTGAGGCGCTTAATGAACTGCTTAGTTAATTTCAATATTTTATTATATTTTCATATAATTCATTCAAGTTTAAGTGACAGTTAAACAGCAGAATCACACTGGGGGGATCTCAGGGTCAAATATGAGAATCTTCAGCTTCTCAGTGAGTGAACATATTCGCAATGCATATATATATATACACACCAAAAGGCTTTATAATGTGATTTAAAAATAAATAAATAAATAGTACAGAGTTAAAATGATCTCAAAAATGTAAATCAGACCCAGCCTAAAGAACAAATCTCTGAATACAGCTCTGCCTGTTGCCAAGTCTTCTTGCTTCTATATCGTAATTGCCAGTTCTCTTTTCACTTTCCCACCTAAACGTTAAATCACTCCTCTGGAGCTTTTTGTTGGCGTCCTAATTTTCACTCCGAGGCTGCTTTTTTTTTTCTCCCTTGCTCACTTCTCCCCCCCTCCTTTCTCAGTTGATCTGAAGAAGGAAATCCACATAATTGCCCCCAAAACACAGTACTAATCCTTCAGTTCCGCCAAACTGGGATAGCGGTCAGGCTTGCAGCTTATCCAAACTGTGTGACGGATTTCTCAGCAGGCCCAGGTGAAGAAAGTGAGCTGTGCTGCAGCGCTTTGCAGATGAAGACAATCAAATCCTGCACATATTTAACACAAAAACACAGTGCATGCAGTTTTGTCTTTTAAACTATCACTGACAACAAACTTTGTTACCCAACAGACTGCTTTAACATGATGCACTTTTTGTGACTGTTATCATTTAACTTGATTTGAAAATTACATGGTTTCTAAATTCTGCGGCATTTTATCTGAGGAAACTTTTTGGAAAGTCATTAAAACAATTAAGAAATTCCCTGCTGCAGTGTAGTTAGTTCATTTCTGCCTAAAACACAGCCATTCTGGAGACCTCTTTATTTCTTTTCATGTCTATTTAAAGTGGCTGTAATATACAACCTTTGAGTAACATTTATCTAATCTCATCTTTAAAACAATGTGACAGTGTGAACTTGGCTGCTCACAATGATGAACCTACAGTAAATTACCACCATTCAGATGTTATAAATTCATCCATTGCACAAAGCTGTCTAGTTCACCACTAACTTGGGCAGGATTAATATTCATAACAATAGCTTTTACCCATAAATTCTGACTGAATTAGGATTTCTTTTCAAACAAAAAAGACTGACCAACTAACCACACTTCCCCCAGCATATAATGTCATATTCTGGATAACCACCCATCATTATAAGGGCATTTTCTGGACAAATTCGGCATAGAGGGCCCCAATACAAACCTACCAGGAGCATAAAATCTCAACACAGTGCATCAGAGCTGAGGCTTCTTAAGGCAGCAAGACTTCGCTGGACCAAGTCTGCCAACTCCACAGTCAGACTGGGGTCACTTTCCTCAGGCAAAATGAAACGAAAACACATTTACAGCCGCCTGCTGCAGTCGCAAAAAGCTCCTTCCTTTTCTTTTCTGTAGCTCCACGCTGCTAGAAAACCACAAACTGTGTGCTATTTTTTACTCACTGGTCAGCAGCAGGTGTCACTGATTGTTACCCTGGAAACATGGCTGCTAGCTCTCAGTTAGCCTGGGCGGCTAGCTTTTTATGCTTGAAATAAGTTGGGTTTTATTCTTGTGTGACTGCCCCGCTTGCATTAGCCTACAATAACATTAAAATTAAAAGTAGTTCATCATTTCAGAACACATAAATTTGCTTTGGTTGAACACAGAGAGGGCTTAACGAGTGTTCCAGCTCCATGTTTAGCTAGTCGCTAGCTGTCCGAACTGCCTGAACTGGTTTAGTTCCATGTAGCTGCTCTCATAAAGTAATTTTCAGCTTCAGAAACCAACCTTTCTCAAGTATTAAGTCTGAAAACTAACCGTACATTACCTGTTAGCACCACTGGGAGTGAGTAGCTGTAAAGCCTTTATTGGAATTAAAACCAAAGCTAAAGAGAGAGTGAACATTTGAGACTTACATTTGGCAAGAACTCCAAATAAATGATAACGTTGCGTCATAACGGCAGCAATTAGCGACTACTAATAACAAGTTCACTCTACATAAGTTAGAAGGTGATGACAGTGACAGAAAGCCAGTGTTATCTTCCCAATTATGTCTGCTGCCCCACAAGTGGCAAATTAATAAGCTAATAATATCATATAACAATAATTACTGCAGGATTATCCACAGACGTTGCTTGCTAAACCTGTATCATCAAGTTTGTAGGTATAACTGCTTTGATCTGGGTTCAACAGTCATCAAGAAATCATGTACTTGGCAGTCTTTGTCCAACCAATTCATTTCTTTTTACTGGTTGAAATCGCTTTCAAAGACCAATTCAACTGTAATATAATCACAATGGCAGTTTTCCACTTGCCAGAAACTGATTGCAGCCATTACTTTGTGACTGAAATGTTATTAATGCTCATTCATGAGGGTTATGGATTATAGCTCATAGGATAATTGCAGAAGAGATCATTTCTTTATTTTATATATTATAACCAACAGAATTTCATGTGACACTAAACAAAAATGTAACTGAGAAATAGTTTTCTTCTCTGACTTTAAGAAAATGTATTCACTCATATCTATTATTTTGTTTGGAAAAAATGTTACATTTAGCCAAACGTGCACAAAAAGTTTGAGCCGTTCAACAGGTGACAAACCACAGTCTACCCAGATGTGACCAGTGATCAGATACTGTGACCAGACTTTCCTTTGACCAGAGATTATGAAAGACTACCTTAAAATGCAGCTTTATTCAAATGGCACCAAGCTATAAATGCCAAGAGAAAGATGAGAAAGGACCTAAATGTCCACAGCTCTACTATTTGTCATTTACAAAAAAACCATTCAAAAAACAAGGTTGGAAGGGAACCGCCAAGAAAGGGGCAATAAGGGAACCCGGCCCCCCCAAAATGTCCTCCAAGTTCACCAAGACCTTCCAGAAGAGAGGAATAACATCCACAAGCAGCAGTGGCAACCTCATAACTATATTTTCTTATGACAAAAAGAATGGATAGAATTTAATAAAATATAACAGGCTGTATGTATATTGTTGTTTAGTGTAACTACAAACTAGGATATCAGACATACCAAAGAAACAATACCGTAGTTTTGCCAATAATTGCACATGTCAGGCCTGATTACACTGAAATCTGCAAAATATTTCACAATTATTCAGTTACAAGAAAAGTTAAAGTTTCACCAAGACATTCGTTTAAGGTCACCACAGACATAAAGTTCTGTATATTTGCTTATAATGCCTTTTTGCCTAGATATAAGCGGCCGTAGATGGATAAAAAATTGGGTGATTTTTGACAGACAATCACATTTCAGCACGACCTTTAACAAAAATACATTTTTAATATTCACATAAAAGCAGATTTGTGCGAGTTGTCTTCCCTCGATGGCAGAGATAGAAAAACAAACCAAAGGTGAAATGTAATATTCTCACTTGTTTGCATATTTTCCCCGTATTACAGTCTATTTTACAGGGTAGTCATTTTAGCACTACAGCAAACTAATAAAAAAAACAGTTTGAGGATGTCACTCTGGATTTGGTATTTGTGACAGACCACATTTTATAGACAAACAAATTGTTAGTGTGATTGATTATTTTTAAAAAAATAACTAATTGGTTGCTCAATAGTGGAATAGAATATTTAGTTGCAGCCCTATACCATACACTACTCACATAACATACTACACTTTATCCATTTTCTAAATTGGTTTGTATTTACCTGTGAAAAACTTGGATTTAATAGTAATTTCTCTTTCGTAAAAAAAATTCAGAGCGCGCTTGCAGTCTTACCTGTGTCCGTTGAGTGAAGCATGATGTAAAGGTGTGTATCCTGAGCTGTCTGTGCAGTTCACATTCAGGCCCTTCCACATGCTGTGGAGCAGAAACACATCACAATTAATCCTTTAATCAAAGTAAATGCACACACTTTATTCACCCAAACACATTTAGGACTGCTTATTAGTCAGAAGACGAGATGCAGACTCTGAGTCTGTTACCTGTCCTCTCTGTTGCACCTGTTCAGCTTCACTTCAGATGCAGGAAATGACAGACTATACCCAGCCAATTAGGATTCACATTGCTCATGGAAGGTGCCAAGCGAGGACAGGTGGAGGGGTGTTATGAAGATTTGTTGAGGAAACACTGTTTCATATCACAGTTAAATTATGTATCAACTGACAAACACAAATAGCTCGTGTTAGCTGATTTACTGAAGTGATTTAGTAAATGGTGTTTTCTGTAGTAGGAGCTTGTATAAACACAGCCTTTGGAGCTCACTCAATTGGATTAAGTGAGCCAGAATTGCTGTCTCCTGAGAGAGTTTTCTTATTTGTTTGTTTTATTTTTTTCATTTTAGTCTAGGAGGGAGATTGGGGTTGTTGTTGTTGTTTTTTTTTTCAGTTATTGCTTCACACAGAAGAATTTGGCTGTGTTGTATAAGGGTCCCAAGGTGAGGTGTATAATTCTTCATTTGGAGGCTACAGCCAGAAGACTTTAACACCAATTTCATCATACTGGCAAATAATGAAACTAAACGAGGTCAACTCTTGTCCTCGCAAAAATGCTGAGCACGCAAATAAAACCTCACAAAACAGAGCCTCATAAGGATAGCCGGCTACGTACAGTGCGTGGACGTCCAGCATAACGAGCTACACTCACATGTACACACACTTGTATATTACACGTACAGCCCGGAGTTTTCCCCGGAGCTGTAATTATCTGACCTCTCGGTTTCACATGAACTCAGCGAGACACGCTAATTAGTAAAATCCCAGCCTGAGCAGGTCTAGACCGAAAAACAGAACCAAGTTCTAGAAGTAACCCTATTAGCTTATTATTTTTAACGAAAGACACAAGTCTGTAGCTTGTGTCGCAAAACAGAGTCACCTGATGCAAATGTGTAGCTCACAGCATGAGGTACTGAAACATATGCACTGTTGCATTTGCTGATGACATCGGTTACTGCATTTTTCTGTGTATTTCTTTGCATTGTGGGATGAAGCAGTCTTCTAATTGCACCAGATTTATGTATTTAATTGCCCAAAATATGGATCTAGTCACAACCCCTATTCCTTGACTCACCTTTTTATAGATTTTGGCATAGAGGCAAGTTGGGAAATGAGTAATGCCTCCTTTTAAGTGCTTAAAATTTTCATCAAACTCATTAATAAGTACACTTCACTATGAATTCATTTTATTTAAGGAATTATGTTGTAAACTGCCTCTAACAAAAAACACATTTTGAGTTTATTTTGATGAATGCATTTACATTTGACTTCTGCTTGATCTTTCACTGACAGATTCTGTATCTTAATTTTCCTCTTTGAGCGACTGGAGCTGAAGCAGCAGAATATCCACTGGGCTTGACAGACATCGACACAATGCTCAAGGTCAGCGCTATTATGCAATTGGCGCATGCACACAGACACAACTAAACCTGAATTAAAGGTGGTATTAAGGGCTGGCTGTGCACGTAGATAAAGACGCTGAGAACACGGTGTGCACAGCTCAATAGTCTGCTGCAGCAAAGGAGGCAGGACATTTTCATTTTTCTCAACTGAATGCTGAAATAGATGATAAAAAAAAAACACACAACCAAATGCCCTTGAATCAATTCAGGTGCAAAGATTGCCCAAGAAGCTGCCTTTTTAAACCAAAACAAAGCCCAGGGAACAGAAATGCAATGATGTACATCTCAAACCAACAACTCTGAAGATTCACACAGGCATGTGCTTTGATGTAGTTCATACTGACGCAAAATATATAAGATCAGAGGGCTGGAGACCAGAGAGACAAAGAGACACAGCAAGCTTGTTCCTATTGGGTCAGCTGATCTGTACACACAGCAAGCGTTGGTGTTTGTGTGTCTGGGTCCATATCGATCACGCAGCTCTGCCGACCCCTTTCAGCACTGACCTACACAACCAGTAGGATGGGTGGTTGAAAACAGCAGGCTGACAGAGCAGGAGGGGAGAGGACGACGACAGGCAGGAGGCCAAAATGTGACAAAGTGAAATGAATCCTGCTTATATGTTCAATAAATGTAGATGGATTTAATTTCCCCAGATTCACAAATTTCTGTTACAAAGATTAAAAGGTACAAAAACAACAACAACAACTAAGAAATAAACTCGACATCATTGTTCGAGGAGAGACCAGAAGATAGACGGTTCTGGAGGTCATCATGTGAATCAAGCCTTCATTATTACAAGCTCAGGAGGAACTCGGCCTAAGGGGGTGTGTGTGTGTGTTTTCATTACTTAGCAGACGTTGGTGCATCCTCTCATGTGTGCTGCATAGACATCAGACAACGCTGCAGAAGTGAGATCTAAGGTGCTCCAGTACGCAGACGAAGTTTAACTCAAACAAACAGCGGCCCATTTGAAGTTTGTGCACTGACATAAACACATACTGGATGGATCGTGAAACCAAAGAAGTTTTCTTAAAAGTTCTTTCTGGCTAAAGCACATTTTTGATACGAGAGAAAACATATCAAAATAAAGACACTTGTCTTCTTACTGGAAGATTTTGGCAGTTGTTTAAAAGGAATTAAGAACAGCATGAAGAATGAAAGCAAAGGGAAAAGAGCTCACATGGCTCTCTCAAAGTTTAAAAAATCAACCAACAGGGTTTCAAATAGTGTTTATTCTCACAAGAAATTAGTCTGTCAGTTATTTTCTTGTTTACTTGATTAGTTGTTTGGTCTATAAAATGTCAGAAAATGGCAAATAATGTCAGTCAGTGTTTCCCCAAAGTCCAAGATTACCTCAAATGTTATGTTTAGTCCACAATCCAAACATATTTAGTTCACTGTCAGAGAGGTGTGAAAAAAACAAAAGAAATTAAAGAAGTGTCCTTACTATAGCTCCATACTTGATGTACATGAAAGTCAAATAAATCTTATCTTTTAACCCTCTGAACCCTGAAATCTGAAGGATTGAGAAAAAAAATCCCAAATTATCATAGATACAAACAGTAAAAACAGAAAAAACTGTCAAGTTTGCAACAGTCCTTAAACTCATTATTTGTGATGTGCCATCATGTTGGAGAACTTGACCAAATCTAAGCTTAAAATTCTGACATATCATCAAAATTACTTCATTTTACAAGTCTCATTTTTTAAAAATAGACATAAATAATTACTTTGTACTGGATTCAGTAAAAAAAATTAATAAATTCTGTGCTCCTCAGTGCACCTAATCCATTAGTGACTCTGTGGGGACCGACAGTCGTGACAAAAATTCAAAGCCTTTTTCGCCTGAACTGCAGGCTCTGTTTACACCACACATCTTAAACACAAGTGTGAAATCAAGCTAAAAATACAAGTAGTAAAGTATTTATGGTATGAAGAGCCACCATTGTTTCCAGTAGTAGTCACAACTGGGGAAACTTCAAAAAAAAAATTAAAAAGCATTGCACATATTGGTTCCAGTTTTCTAAATTTGTGTAAAATAAATGATCAAAATTAACCCTTTGTTTGTCTTTTTCTGTCATTTATGGCAATAAAGAAAAATACATTTTTGAGTTCTCTCTGCTTCTTGCCATGGTTGTGCTGTTTCCAAAGAGGTGCAGGACTTTATGTTTCAGTGGAAAATGAATCTGACTGACTACAGTAACACATTTGTATTGTCTGGGATGTTCTCTAACAGCTGACAATGCTACAGCCACAGAACTTCAGTAGAAGCTCATGCCATCTGGTTGATAGTACTTAAGTAGCATCACAACAAATGGGAAAAGAAGATGACAGATTGCAGGTTAAAATATTAAGTCACAAAAGACAAACAACTTTCTCACTGTTTGTACTTTTTATCCGAATAAATTTATGATAAGCTGTTGCAAATTATTATAGGTGAGATTGTGTAATCAACCGATGCACTTCAGGAGCCCTTTACCTCACATTTCTTTTAATTTAAAGTAAGCCGTTGCTAAAACAAGCAGTAAACTTTCACTTCAGAATGAGTTTGATCAAAATATTCAGTCCTAATTCAGTAATCACATAATACTCTGTGTACAGAAACACAGGTTGTTCCATATACACCTCTAAGTTGTTTTCTACATCTGAACGAACCAGAGCTTAAACACATACGCACCCACACACATATTCACAGTGGTGTTACCTTACAACAACCAATCTGTACACCAGGTTGGTGGCGGTACAAAGACTCTGTCATGTGAGCAGTACTCTGCCCGGCCCCAAACACAACCCACCTCTCACAAACACACCGTATTAATACACAAACACAGCAGTCACAACCTGAGCTGCATAACCTTAATACAAGCCTGTACAAACACACATGTGGGGCCACTTTGTGAGGAAATGTGTAAACCTTGTTTGCGGTGTGTGTGAGTCTCACTGTAAAGGCCAGAGCTGAACAAGGTGTTGTGTTTACAGCACTTTTCCATGTTGCAGTGAGTCCGCTGTTGCACATGTTTGGCATGACACTACTGGATGGTTCAACACTTATCAAGCGTTTGGGGGGTTTAATAATCAGAATCAAACAATGTGGCCTGGCAAAACACATGGAGAGACCCTCTTTGCTTCACAAAGGCTCAGTCTCACATCTCTCATGTTTTTCACAGCAGCTGACCACTGTTTTCAGAAAAATAAAATCTCTAATAGCTCGCCTTTGCTCGACACCAACAGCTGACAAAGTGTCCAGTGAGATGTATTTGTAACAACAAGGGGAGGCTTCCCAGACAAAGACATTACCAAAATTATTTTGCTTTAATACAGACCCTCATGGGTGCCTTTGAGAAGATAAAGTGGTCGTGATTTAATAATTTGCGTATATAAGTTATTCCATATGAAAATCAACCACATCTGAACCTACCTACATTTTAATACCAGTCACATCACACACATAAGAAATTACAGTTAGATGACAAGCCTGGCATCAAAATGTGGGTAAAACTTTATTTTTCATTTGCTTTAACTTGTTTTGACCAAGCCCCTATCCTGCATGGTGATGTGACCATCAAAATTTTACCCAATTTGCGCTGTTTAAAGTTCTTTCCAGTCAATTATAAGAAAACAGTTAATACATTCAGGGCACCTCTGTTTGTTTCTATGTCATTGACACTATACTAGTGCAGTTGTGTGAAACTATGATCTATTCCATGATAGTGAGTCTCAAAGTTGGTTATAGAAAAGAAAAAAGTCATGATTCACAAAAACAACATTCTGGTTTCAGATAATGACACTGTAAACGATGCAAAATTATTTGATTGTACAGAGCTTAAATGTGTGTTTTAATCCTGAACATTTCATGTGTTGATCTCCCACACTCATGAAGTCATGAGGGCTCAATAACACTGGGAAAAAAACGTGAACTACATGTAGTATGAAGGTAAAATTTTTGCATTGCTTCATTAAATCTACTAAAGCTGATCCTGAGGGGTTCAGGTAAGAGGCAGGGATTGATTATTCATGGAGTGGCCCATGCAAATTACTTAATTAGTAATACTTACGTCTCAATATTTTCTGCAGGTGCCATGCACCGACAGTGTGAGCTGTTAATAAAGTTGTTACATCTTGTATGCAAATTGTGTTTTTCTCTTAATGGAACCTCCTGGGCTTCATATTTTAATACTCAAAGACAGTTTGTGGTTCTCGGTGATGAGCTTGAACAAACAGATCACACTTCTTGATTATCTTTTCTACTGTACTCTTCTGATGATACGTATTAATCTTTTCTCCTAGCTATCTGTCACAATTAAACCATTCTGAATGCAATGTCCCGTTCTAGATTAAGAGATATGAGCCTTTCAACCAAAGAGGGATTTCTCCTGTAAAGCTCACACGCTGTTTAACCGAATAACAGTTAGAGGCCTGACGCACAGCGATATTTTTCTTTTCCCGTCCTATTACTTATTTTGCAACCTCTCAAGTTTATCTTGTGACCTTTTGAAGGAGTCTCAACCCCCCGATGACACAAACTGACTCTGTTCTCCTCAGTGCTGTGTTTATATTCACCGCTGCACACTGAAACTGTCTGTGAGCTGCAAATTTAATGCGTCCGCTGCAGCTGCAACCTGCCAAAAAGAACAAAAAGCAGAGACTGTGCCTTTGACAACAATAAATACCACACGCATTGGATAACAAATACGATTTTGATGAATCACTTTCCGATGAGGCAAGTTTTCTTATCGCAGCTTTTCTGTTCTGTTCTTCCACCTCTAAATTTCCAAACTCGGTTCAATGCCCCATCACTCTTCCATTGTTTTTCGGTTGAAGCATTCAAGCCAGCAAGCGGAGTTTAAATAGAATTAGTAGCCAACTTGAGATTAGATAACGGAATAGAGGTGCTGCTGCAGGAATGCTTGGCGGATTAGTCCAATATGCAGACAACATCCTACCTAATTAACCTCGGCAATGTGAGGGAAAACTTTGGTTAGAAATGCTGTCTCAGTGTTTGCCTTTGTGTGTATGTGCGTACCTCTGCTGCTGCTGCTTCACATTTAGTTCTTTAACTTTGCCTCTTTCTCACCACCATGAAACAACAGTCAAGTTTTGTTGAATCGATTCTTAACCGTTCTCTTTCTTTCTCTTTCCTCTTGTGTCTCTCCTTCTACCTTGCCGAGCGAGGTCCAAACACTTTTTTTTTTTATTAAAGCACAGAAAGGTAAAGAGGTCAAACGTCATGAAAGGCTCCCAGCAGGCAGAGCAATGCTGCCCTCTGTTTGAACCCTTCTTCAGTTACAGTCTGACAGCTTCTCCTCGCCTTTACATCACTTTACTACAGCAGAGCACACCAAGGACCACACTGGCATGATGTGATGTTAGGAAAGCAAAAAAAGAGCAGCCTGGTTTGGTTGTATCTAACAGCACAGTAAGCAATATCATTTCACTGACACTGCAACAGAGTTAAGATATAATGAAATTGTGTTTATGTAAAAAGCTATACATCCCCTCATACTACTGCATGTTAATGCGGATATGGTGGGAAGATGTTTTACTGAAGCTACAAGATTCATGCCTTACAAACGTCAACTTCTACGAATCCCATTTGCAGAAGCATCACCTGGAGCAATTTCAAAATGCTGTTGCTCATCAAACAAGAGCTAATTTGACTTCCTAGTTCTTCAGAAGTGTAATCTATGATCAGTCATTTCTAAAAAAAAAGACCTGCAGTGTCTTTTATGTTGTCCAAAAACTTTTTATTCTGGATGCCAACTTTGCCTCATTTGGCATTACAGGACGGAAGCCTCCATTTGCTGGTTCTCTCTATGGATATTAAAGCTGGCATCACGTTGCAGCAAAGTTCAGGCTACATCAAAGTGGAGCATTGTCATCAAAGGAAAAGGAACTGGGAAAACCTTTGTAGTCCTGGACGTTTTTTTTATTCTTTTTTAGAGGAAAATTCTTTTGTGTGTGTGAGAAGCAAAGCTAAGTCAACTGAATCCAACAGCCTGTTGAAATTCACGCCACCTAATAAAAATCAAAGGCTTTTCGAAAGGAGAGGACTCAACAACAGCAATAACTTGACGGGAAATCAAAAAAGGGAACCGGTCCGAGGTGAGGTGGGTTCGCTATCTCGCCCTGATAACGCCACACAGGAACAGGACTTGCTTCATATCCTGTTTTGAGCGAGAAGCAGAAGAGATACCTGCTGATTAAGAGCAGCTCGCTAACTGATACGACCTATAGGGTGATGAAAACTCACACAGACACACACACACGCTTTTCTCTGGAACTGGCCTTTGATGTTGAAAGTCACACAGAGACAGTCCATCCCCCATGATGCTTTAGGGCATGAATATTCTGCTATACACTCCGGTGTCTCGTGCAGGTGTGCAGGTATGGATAAGCTTTATGTAAGCGTGTGTGTGTGGCATCATAGGTGAGATCTGCTTCGCCACAGAGAGACAATTACAGTGCAAGGTGTGTGGAAATTCTCAAAAGGCCAATTATACAGTATTTCTGCTGAGAGAAGAGGGAGTCAACCTCCCTCTTTCTTTGACATTTCCCCTATTTCTTCTCTTGGCTTCTTTAGCACTTGTAGTTAATGTGCAAACAAATGTGCATTAATCTGCAGATGTATAGTACGCGTGAATGGCTTGCAAATGCAGAGAGAGAGCAGAAGGAGAGGTGCGACTTCAAAGAAGGCAGCAGAAACAACCGAGTTTGTACGCTCAAGTATGACAAACCAGCCACTTCAAAGGAAGCTATGAATGTGCCTTAGGTGCTTACACACACACACACGGATACTTTTCCCTATAGAGTATGTACACACTGCTGGGGTCTGACCTACAGCCTGAATACCAGTGGATACTGATGAACACACAACACAAATAAATATTTCTGGCAAGGATCATATATATTTATTAATTTAAAGGTACACTGTGGTGGTTTTGACCAGTAGCAGCTATTAAATGGTGCTAGTAAATGAAAAAATACACAAACTAAGGTGAGACAGAATACTACTAAACGGCTGCATTCTTCCCAAACCTTAGCTGTGTAAATGTTTAACATGGAAGGAAATTAATTCAGCATGTTTGTTTGCGTTTTCTTGAGAAACAGTGAATGTGAAACTTACATATGTTCCAAAATATACCTCATAGAGAACATTTAAATGGATATTAAAGCCATTTTCTTGCAATCCTACCAACTGTGACGAAAAAAAATGGTGTAACACAGACCCATACTATCCAGATTGTTAGTTCCTAGAGTGGGCGTAATATCAAAAACACAGGATCTTTCCTGTGATGCAACTTCATAGTGCATCTTTGTTAGAGTCTTGCTGACTAGTAGACGGCAATTTTCTTTGAAATTGGACGTTCCTAGTTTGTTATTCTGGGTTTTCTGTTAAAAAAATTGTAACTTCCAAACCCCAATGACACAATTACAGTTATACTATCAAGACTTTAGAGGACCACAATGCATTTCTTCATACTCTTTATCTGTAAAAAGCTGATATAGGCTGATAATAGCAACCCTCTAAATACAGCAGATCAGTCAGGCTCTGCTATTAACAGCCTCACACACACACACAGTACACTATATTAACTTTATATAGTAAACACATTATGCAGCCTCTGGATTTCCACAGGTTACAGCGTGACCTCCGGCGTGACAGGGATCTCAATTTGACTGCATATTCCCGTGACATCATGAAGAAAATCCAATTCACACCTACGCAGCTCGACAGGCAGTCCTGCATTTCTTTCCCAAGGAAAGCTCGTTCCCCCTCTAACCATCTCACTTTTCCTCACAGATCTGTCACTGTCGACTGCTCTTTTTCTACACCAATTATGGTGACGAGTAAATTCACGATGTGGTTGATACAGGGGCAAGAGATTTAAAAAAAACTAAAGAAAAATCAAACAAAGTTCCTGTAAGACATAGTCTCTTATTGAGTTTGGGAACATAAAACTGGTATTAAAAGTAGTATTTGATGGTTTGGGAGAAGAAATTTAAACATCTTAGTGGATCTAGTACAATCTATTCTGTCTGTGATCTCACCCTCCTTGCCGGCTTCTGGCAAATCCCTAATTTGCTGCACTGATTCTTAGAAAATGTTTTTGCATATGTAGCAAAACAGCAGCTTCCATGTACAAAACTCCTTGTTAGCAGTTTGGTTCATTTGAATACTCTGTAGTATCCCCCAGCACGGGATGCCATCCAACTTGCAAATCAGGTCTATTGCTGCAGAAAACATAAACACATAAAATAAACATAAAATAAACAGCATCCTCTTACGGATGTCTTCATGTCTTAGCTACAAACCCTATGAGCAGGCTTCAGTCAATAGGAAAACTGCAGCGTGAAGGTTAAAACTGATTTTCTAATGCAGTCTCCGATCATTGTAAAAGCATCCGAGAGACTCTTACATGACACAGATGTAAACAAGCCGAGGTCAGATGTCTCTGTGAAGGTGATAAAATACCAACTAGAGTGATGAATGTAACTTCACTGAAGATTTTAGAAGTAGGTTCAGAACAGTGGTTCCCAAAGACAGTGCAATGTCAAGCTGTTAGTGCTGCAAGATGATGTTGTGTTACATAACACTGTTTTTACTGAAAGCAAGCAATAAACATTAAAATTACTGCAGTAAAGCTCAGTTGGACAAACAGAATCTGAAGAAGGGAGAAGCTGCATTGGCTGAGGTACAGCGATCACAGCAACTAAGGAAGTTTGAAATAAACACATATAATGATATCATGGTTTTGTTTTGTTCTTGATAAACTGCAATTTAAGTTTAAGTTTTTATTTTTGAGTAAAACACAGCACATACATTCAGCCACTTCATTTCAATGTGTTTAAAGGAATAGTTCTACATTTTAGGAAACACACTTGTTTGCTTCATTGCAGAGTGTCAGACGTGAAGCTCAAGACCACGTTAGCCTGGCTTTTCCTGAAGTAATAACAACACTCATCGGGGTGTACACAAATTTCCGTTTAATAAAAGGTTATGTCTGATTATTTCTTGATTGGTACCAGTAACCTCCTGGAATTATTACACCTACACAGTTTTGTAAAGATGAAACAAACGTTATATAACTTGTTATTAGTTGAGCATTAGAGATGCTGGTAGGTGGATTTCATTATCTTTGGACAGTGCCAAGTGAGCTGTTTCCCTACGCTTCCTGTCTTTATGCTAAGCTAGGCTAACCAGCTGCCTCAACAGATGAATGAACAGACATGAGCTCAGCATCAGTCTTATCTAACTCATCATGTGCATGTATACATGCTCTAAAACTGGTGCACTTTTTACTGAAAACAGTCTTTTTTGGATGTAATAGTACAAATTGACTTCTATTGACATTGCACCTCAATGTTAAAATAAATTCTTCCAATGGATAACCATGATGTAAACTAGGGCTGCACAATGTGTGGTTTCAGCTGCAACAACGCAAAAGTCAAAGTCATGCAAATTGACTTAATCACATCATGCTACAACGTTCTTTGCTGCTTGATATAAAATCAAACCTACATAAACCACACTAATCTACAAAAAAAAGTCTGACATCACTTACTCCAGTTTACGGGTTGGTGGAGTTTGCAAACATGTAGGATCCACATGTGCATAAAATGAGTGATGAACAAGAGCTCAATTTATCTGGTGAAAATTCCTGTATTTTTTCATAGCACAATATCCATCCATCCATCCATCCATTATCTATACACCGCTTAACCCTCACTAGGGTCGCAGGTGCAATACACATTGCAGAAAAACAAAATATCACATAACCATTTTCTTAAATATCATGCAGCCCTTACCTAAAAAGATTGCAAAAACTTGTGTCAAGGTTTTATTTATTTGTTTGTTTTTTTAAATTGAGAATCACTATTTAGTAAGACCGGGCTGAGAAGATGTAGTTGAAATCAAAGCACACAGGAATGGATGTGTTCAGTGTAGAAAATGAAGCAGAAAGGCTGCTCACGGTCTAAATGCATGTTGATAAATGTGCAGACAGTATATGACTGATTATGCAGCGAGTCGGGGACAAATGCTCCAAAAAGAACAAACATCAACTGACACGTTCAATAGGTCAAAGGGCCACCACTCCCATCACAGGAAGTAATTTATCTTTGGGTCAAGCTGACCTCTCATGCGCACAGAACACTGAGGTTTGCCGTTGGGGGGCAGCGGGTCAAACACACACACACATATACGTCCGTATAGTGCCTGAAAGTGTAGCTGATCCTCCTCTTTTATGTGCACTCACCAATAATTAAAACAAGACACAAGTAATCGATGGTTGCACAACTGCCCGCAGGGATTTAAGAGTCTATTGACGAAGTTTGATCATTGATCATTTGGTTGTCCTGAGGGGTAGTTAGGCAGCTGGAGAGAAAAATGTACATAAGATTAGTAGCGTTGCATAAAAAGAAAGAACGAAATTGTGATTTGTGGTTAAGTGCTATTCAGGTACTAACAGTTTTGGGGCAGTTGTTGGATCTGGATCCAGGTCAGTGTGACCAGACTGGAGAGGCTGCGGTAACAAATGAGCTGGTTACCCTACATAGTGTAGTGTACAAGGCTAATGCAGGCGTTTGTCTTGGACTCATTTATTACTGCACCTCTTTATAAGGCGCACACTCCCTCTGTATCACACACACACTTTACTTTAGTAATCACTAAGAACCCTGAGCTTTAATACACCAGGATAGATGCACAGCGGCAAGTTAAGCAACTGAATCCGGGAATACTGTCATAAAATGTTCCAACAGGCCACGGCAATAAAACCACTGATGCTCGGAGTAAATATTATAGATCATTTCATTAGAATGCACTGTTCTGCTGGGAAGAAAACCTTCCTGGCCGTCATGTGGATGTTACTTTGACACGTACCACCTACCGAAACATCCTCACAGCCCAAGCACACGCACACTCCACAATCAGTAAATTTCCTTCTGTAGCTTAATAAGATATATAACAAATATAGATAAAATTATATATATAGAGAGAGAGAGAGACAAATGTCCCTGCCCTTTGACCTGACTCATGAGCCAACATGCCACTTGATCAAGATGAAGGCGTGTGGTGAGATTCAGAAAAGAAAAGAAATGAGAAGCAGCCAGAGGAAATGCGTACATCTAATATGACAAAATTCTTATCACGCAGCACATCAAAGAGGAGAAGTAAACATGAAAAACAAAAGTCAGAGGGCGAGGCAGCGTGATGATGCTTCATGTGAAAAGAGCCGAATACACTTTTCCACTTAAACACAGCACGGCTTCTTTAGAGAGCTCCGTCTACTTCCAAGTCTTAAACAATCTGCCTGTTTGTCTCTCAGCCACCTCCTTAAATAGAGATGGAAACATCCCTCCTCTGTCCTCAGCTGACTCCTTACACTCCGCATCAATACAGAATTACAGAATCCACATCAAACTGTCAGCTTTTTCTCACAAGCAGCACAAAGTTTTCCAGTGATTGTAAATGGAAAACACCCCTGTGAGCTCTCTAGAGTTAGATGTTTTTTTTCTTTTTACAGCAATTTGGCTGGATGACGATGAACGTGCCGAGACCCAAGGTTCCTAAGGCTTAATTCCCAACCTTTTACCAATGCTGACTTCTGATTAAACTTGGCAAGAAGAGTTCGAATAGAAGCAACCTCTTGTGAATAACTTTGAAAGCTGGGATTCTTTTTGTTTCCACTTGAATAAAACTGTCAGTCAGTATAGGAACAACCTTCTGTAATCCAAAGCTTCGATTCTTTGCCTATGACCGGCCATGTGATGCACTTTTCACAATAAAAATATGTTTCAGATGAAAATCAGATACATGTGTGAAGCATCGGATCCTACAAATAAATCAGTGGGGTCGATACATCATTGATATCAGCTTACTGAAGATAAATTGTTGTAGGGATATCTAATAAGCACTCAGTCAGTCATGGACAGACATTATTGATCACACAGCTGTTCCCTGTTATTAGATACTAATTAGCTACATGTGTCACAGAAAATCCAAAGTGTGGGATCATTTCAGGTGGTTTTGTACTTTGTAATTTCAACATTAGCTCTAAGCCCTTGAACTCAAACTATTTTCTGAATCTGCAAAAATTTATATAAATTTAGATACGAAATAATACCACAAATGTAAAACTACTTGACAAATGGAATTACAAAGTAGTAGTGCACTTGGAAAATCTTTGGTCGGAAGCAGCTCGAGATCATACTCAATAAGCAACAAAGAAACTGCCATACAGAAATACCAAAAAAAACCTATGGTATTTTAGAAACACTACAATACTTCCAGATGTAGCTGTTACCAATATACCCAATTTCATATTGAAGTTGAAGTCCTTTTTAAAGGCCTTTTTTTCTCTAAAATTGAACTGAAATTGTACCCAAAAAAAGAAAAGAAAAGTACAACAAAAGATAAATGGATTTTGACCTTTTTGGTGGTCTTTGAAAAAAAATCATTTGTGACACTGTTCTATCTGGAAACGGAACCACATTTAAGCTTCAAATTGTAATATTTCATCAAAAATATGTATCCTCCACAATTAGGTATTTTTTAAATGCCATAAACAAAGAAATTCTGCACTCCTCAGCACATGAAGTTATCAGCAACTCAGCGGTGACCAACAAGCATATGACAAAATTCAGAGACTTTGCAGATGAACTGGGTTAAACTGCAGGCTGTGCTTATCAGAGCAGATAGGAGACAAATATGGACAATGAACAAATTAAAAACTTAAAGTAGTAATATAAGAGTTGTGCTGTTTCCATATACATGTAGGGCTTACATAGATTATTAAAAGAGATAGAACAGTAAGAGAGGAAAGAAGCCCAAAGGTCAGCAAACAGAATTTTCTCTCCTTAAAAAAAAAAAACAAAGCAAGAGGAGACAGAAAGACAGAAAGTCAGCCATGGAGGCTGACAGTACGCTCTCTTCTGTCTTTAATCAAACCGAGAGAAGCGGAGGTGAAGAAATGACCAAAGTCTGCTTCACCGCTGCTGCTATTGATTTACACTGCAGCCTTTCCAATCAGTCACAATCTGAAGAGCAACAAACAATCTGTATGAACTGTATGTGTGTCTTCCTCAGGCAATCCTGCTCAGAGTAAGTAAGTGACAGAAAGCCTTACATGTCCACTTAACCACAGCCAGCCACAAATCCATCTGGCCGGCCATCAATTTAGCAGATCGGTAGCATTGGGGATAGGAAATGTCAGGTCCGGCTCTCTATCTCAATGCGATAACTAATCCATACAGCGGATTGGCACAGTCGATGCATTTATACTGTAGATCTAGTGAGAAGAAGTCCACTGAAGTTCCTTTGAGCCACTGTGGCTGGAAATAAATCATCCTGCTGCATGCTTTGTGTGCACGGGAAGACACTGGATACATTTTGAGCTGAAGCATCAATTTCAAGAGCTATTCCGGAAATAAACAGCAGCCGGAACATAAATATGAAAAACATTTGAGAGCTAATTGTTGAAGTCATCGATCAAGCAACGAGACTAAGAATCGATACGCTAGCTGCTCTGTGAGGTGGACTCAAACCGATGCTTTAAGCTAATTGCTACTGTCAGAGTGCTAACATGCCAACGACTGGAACGCTAATATAATTGCAATTAGTATGTGATATGTTTACCATCTGAGTTTAACATGCTAACAGCTGATAATTAGGACCAAACACAAAGTACAGCCGTGTGTAACGTCTCTTGTTACTTGCAGCCCCACATTTAATTTAGACAGCAAAGAACTGCCAAGTAGGTCCTTAAATTAAATCATCTCAGGATTATTTTCCTAATTATTCATCTATTTGGTCACAGAAATGTCAGAAAATTATGTGAAAACATTCATTCTAACTTATAAAGCAACAAATGTTTACAAGTGAGGAACTGAAAACTGGTAATGTTTGGAATTTATGCTCAAAAATGACTTAATGATTTGATCAACTGCTTGTCTCTAATGCAAAGTGCAGCCATTTCTCATGTGATGAGTATTGTGAAATCGCATCGTTCCTTCTTAGTTTTTGCCAGATTTCCCAGAGCAGTCTGAGGATTTGATCTCGTGATCTTCGCCACAAGCCTTCTCCTTTATTTTTATTTCCCCTGCCAAAATCTTGCCCTGACTGTACAAAACACCAAAACAGTTCTGAAATGTCGGAGCTGAGACGCCTCCATCTGCAAACTGTATTAAATGTTCACTCTGTTCATGATAATTCAGTTCAAGTCTGAGGTCAATCCCACTTGGCAAATGCATTTTTACGCCAGTCTTTTTTGCTTCGAAACACAGAACATGGAATGGAGTGATTTTGCGAGTCGACTGAGGCTAAATATCATTTGGCAACTCATCAGGTTAGTTACAGCCACGCCAAGTCCATCTTCATTATCCACTCTGCCACGAGGAAATTAGCCGTGCAGGCGTAATGGAAATCATGATAAAACGATATCAGTGGGAGAGCCATGGTGAGGAAAAGCAGGGAAGCCGTAGAAATTGAAGTGCAGCTCTCAGACGAGCACGAAAGAAACAAAGCAACAGCCCAGTTTACTCACAAACCAAACATTTACACCGCTGTGCAGCATCCGTGGCAAACTTACAAACATTTTCAAACCGTGTTGGCGCTGATTAGAGCGCTGCCATGTGACAGAGCATCTACGCTGTGAAGGCGATGTGTTTGCATGACTGTGTATGTGCACAACATCAGGGCAGTAGCAGGGAGCCATGGCTATATAAGGTCTCGTAAAAGGGCTTCGGTTTACCCAGAGACCTCGCCGCAGTTCTGTCTCTCTCACTCAGTTCTTCAAATTTCTAAACAATGAGCCAGTGGCCTCGCCGAGGTCCTGTGAGACGTAAAAATCATTAGCATCATGCTGGGGAAACCTCCAACTGAACTTACTGATGATGAGAAATAATTATTTCGGCTTTTTTAGAATCGCAGCACTGAAGGAAATTACAAAAAAAGACTACAAGTCAGATTTAATTAGCTGAAAAAGTACAATTCAGGAAGCACAATTTGTGGTAATAAAATACTAAACATTGTGGGCCTTTTGACAAAACATGGCTGTTAAAAAATACATAGATTTCCATGTTCATTTATTCACTGGTATCCTGACAAATACTGTATAAGAGGATATATGGTCTCTGCTCTACTGGTTAATGAATATAAATGAATTGGAAATAACTCTATGGGGGGGAAGGTGGAAGAAAAACTCATCCATATTGAAAACTGATTTGCTCAGAAGCAAAGTATTTCTTAAGTATGATGCATTACACAAATATATATGTAATAAAAGATTTTGGAAGAACACACAGAAACAAGCAGGGAAACATCCCATCTGCACATCTGTCCACAGTATGTGTCACCATGGCGACCGAGCTGCCATACAAGTGTCCTGGGATGAATTAACATCAGCTGCTACTGTGAGCCACTTAGATCAACAGCCGGCCTGTTTATGTGTTTTTACATGTTTTTTCTGTATGTTTGCACCATAAGAGTCTTTTTTTTCATGACTAATAAACGCAGTGCGCTCGTGTCCTGGACAGCTGTGTCGCCTCATGGCTTCTGAGTCTTTCGCCCCCCCTTTCTTCCCCCCTCTGAGAGTCTAATAGGCCTGTCAGCAGGACTGCCGCATCCCATTTAAACTGCTCAAACCACAAGATCACACATCTGCTGCTGCTGCTGATGCAGGACTGTGCAGGTAAACAAGACTCAAACAGACAGTGAAACGCACACCAACTGCGCTGGGGTCAAAGCAGATTTGTCCTGGGCACTTGCTCTCACCAGCGTGGAGCACCAGAGGAGATAATCTTTTCAGGAAATTTTAGGTGACTGTAAAATCGCACGGATTGTTGTGACAAGCATGCTGCAGATACGGTGGTTTTGACGGGAAAACTGCAGGATTAAATGTTGCCTAATGGTCAGGGTTAGAAAAAGGCATTTCTACAAGGCTTTTCCCAAGAAAAGTTACCTTTTTTGAGAGCTCACTTTCACAAGACAGAGGCAATGTGTTAAAAAATGCATTTAAAGAATGTGTATAAAGGTAGTATTTACATAAACAACTACCTGCACAGTCAAGTGGCTGTTCTCAAAAGCACATAAGAAGAAATAAGATACTCCAAAGTAGTATTTTTTCCATACAAACCCAATTCTAAATCACATTTTCATACGTAAATACATTTTCAGTCAACTATAGATTTCTCTGGGCTTTTCCCAAACGGCTACGTATAGTCAGGTTATTTGTATTCCTCTGTGCTGTTGGTTATGTGGCTGATGGTGTGTGGTGCTGCTAGTGCTGAAAAAAAAAAACTACTAAAAATGTGTCTTTTTATAGTTTATTGAAAGAGTCAGTTTCTCTGCGCTGGTACTGTAACTGGGCAGCTGCTCAGATTACTCTGGGCACTGATCCCACTGTTGTGATGCGAGTTTGTAGAAAACTGTTTGAAGTGTTGGGCCTATTTGCCAGAATGGATATTTTTTTTGATTTTCACCCAAGTAGCATAAAAAAATAACCCTGTCCTGTCAGAGTTTTGGAAGGGCAGCAACCTCAACCGCAGCTTTTTTATCAACTTCTATCAGCGACTGACAGTCTGAGAAAAATTACATCTCGACACCAAATTGTGTTTTTTTTTACAGTAGAGGAGAGTAAGTAAGCAAACATCAGCAGACATATGAAAGAAATGGGGGAAAGTGATGAAACCAGCACAGGCCTTTCTGTTTGCCTTTTGGCTATCTGTATCTATAAAGAAATTGCTGGACAATGTGGGAATTACGCTTCTGGAGTTGGAGGAGAGGATCGATATCACTCTGCCTGTCCAATAAACATGAAAGCCAGCAGTCAGTTAGCATAGTGCACCACAAAGCCTGGAAAACAGGGGAAAACATCTCATCTGGCTGTGTTGAAAGGTAACTAAAGTCCACCTACCAGCATGCACTGCTTCCATAGCTTATGTTAAGACACCCAAACCGTTGCTCAAATTCAGGTTCATCTTTTTAAATGTTATACTATCATTACATAGCTGAGAATGCGATGGAAAGTTGGTTTTCATTCAGGTTTGGGGCTAGAATTTCCACTTTAACAGGAATAAAATCTCAGCACCTCATTAGTATTGATCAGCCACTTCATTAATTCACCCTAACTACAGGACAGTATATATTTTCTTTGTGTTAGGAGGGAGTGAAAACCTAATGTACAATAAATAGACAGTGGAATTCTCTGGTGCTGTGTCTGCTCCAGTGTTATTTCCTCAGTGGGATAAAGGGGAAAAAACAGGTCATGCAATATTGCAGATATTTCCTGTCACTGATGCTCAATAATGACGTGAAATGAAACTTGGATGACGCCCGAGGGGAAACTGGAGGGTCGATACCCAATATGAGCGTCAGTGCACAGTTACATGTTTTCTATGTCGATTCGGTGCAGCACCAGGAGCAGCACAGGAGTGAAATCGGGGCTGAATACGGGTTCAGACCCAACGGGTTCAGAGGCAGCACGCGTTGTCTTGAAAGGAATGGTTTGAAACTTTGACAAATATTTGGTTTCTTGCCGAGAGTTAGATAGGAAGATTGATGGCACTCTCGTGTCTGTGTGGTAAACATGAAGCCGGAGCCAGGGGACGGTTACTTTAGGTCAAAGCTGACAGAAACTGCTAGCAGCTCGGAGTGGTCCATAACTAACAGAATCCACATACCAGGGCTTTGAAAACTCACAAAACGTTCTTGGTTTTCATACAGTTAAAATCTCCTCCCATATGTCATTTTCTATACAGTAGAAGACATATCATAAGCAAAATAAGCAGTCACTGTCAAATCAATTCAATCTTGACACTGACCTGTATCAAAAACATGGAGCCAGATATGGGGTTTAACACACAGCAGACCTAAGTGATCATCACTATTCCTCTTCAGAATCACTTTCCACACGTATGGCTGAAATTTGGAGTAGTTCTACAGTGTCTGATCAAAGGTGAGCTGGTGTGCTCAGGGAGAAAGACTGCAGCAGGAAGGTGTATTTTAATGGAAGAAGAACTTCTAAATATATGACTTTGACACATACAGATGAGTTTTTAGGGGTTAAATCAATGACTGGAGAGAGGCTTTAAACACACTCAATATTAAGTGTTAATTAATACATTTTAAAGCCGCTAGAAGGACATTTTGTTATCATTATCATTTGGGATAGCTGCTTACCACTGCTTCCACTAAGCTAAGCTAACTGTCTCCGGGCTTTAAGCTTAGCACTGAGCCACCAGATATGAGAGGGGTGTCAATTTTCTTATCTAGTTCTTGGGAAGAAAGTCAATAAGCATACTCCAGTTTAACTCGCCTTGAGAACTTTGCAGAAGAAGAAGTGTCTAACACTCCAACAATGCAACGCGGTAATCCCTTAAACCAGGGAGAGAACCGCTACATATGGACTTGGTTTTTGAGTTTAGACACAATGCAGAGATTCATACTCCGTCTGCAAATATGATGACTCATTCGTTGTTTTAAGAAGAATGTTGAGAAGTGAAGCCCCTCGGAGGAGCTACATATTCATGTTTGAGTTGAGGGAAAGTCTCCCACGAGGCCGCAGCCGGCACATTTTTTGTCTATTCATCACCGTGGCGACATCACTAATTGTGACAGCTCATTACTTTAACCTTTTTTTCATGCAAAATACCTTTGTGCCCCGCAGATACTGGCTGATGATACGGCTTTCACTACCTGTCTGACTCCATCTCAGTCACTTTCTATGCCTCCATCTGTTGCGCTCTGACTTTAAACAAAATTATACATTCACTTTCACAAGTTTTTCCCATCTTAGCTGCTGCTCTTCCCTCGCTTGCCAATCACATATACACGCAGACAGCCAAAAAGAGCTTGCACACACACATACGCGCACACACACAGACATGCGCTGCCAAGTTGTGTTCACACACAGCTGCATGCAATTACCCACCACAAGAAGGTATTTAAAACATGAGACTCTCTGGCCCGTGTTATTTATCAGATCTATCAAAATAGCTCTTCCATGAATGTCTATAAACCTGCCAAGTGTGTGTGTGTGTGCCTATGTGTGTATGTGTGTGTGTGTGTGTGTGTGTGTGTGTGTACGTACATACAACAAGTGGCATCCTGCTTACGATGCACCAGGGGGTTGAAAAGCTGTCTCAGTTCAGCAAAAAAAAGAATCCTTGTTTCCTCTCTCGTCTACATCAATCTCACTGCTGTACGGGCCCCTGTCTGTCCTGGATTTTCTAAGATTTTGGCATCCTCGTCACATTTACAGTGTGGATGTGTAGCTTGCACTTGTTTCATACTGTTCATGCACACAACTGCCTCGTTTTTTTCACTGTCTTTGCCTGTAAGTATACAATTAATAGCCACTGTGGATTGACAGTCCTGCAGCAACCTGGTGCACTTCTTGTATTAAAGCCAGTGGCTATAAAGTAAGAGGAACGTTTAATAGGTTAACTATTGTTTGGGGGAGATTGTACCACTTTTGTGTAAGTGACTCAAATGAGAAGAAAAATGATCTCAAACACCAGTAAAAAGGATTCATCGATTCAAGACAGGTTTAAACTGCTTTATAATCAGAACTCCCAAAACACAACTGGAACACTCACTCAATCTAGAAGGCTATTGCAAGAGAGGCAATTAATTTACTCCCAACTATGCCCGCAGTGAATAAACATCCAGTGCTTTCATCCTTTTGCAGCTCAGAGGCTGCTTGTACTGCTCTTTCAAAACAAATCATCTGAAAAACCAAGTCTTTGCCGCTGCTTTATCTGACATACAGGTGAAGGATGGAGGTATGTGGTGGTCTATGATTTCCTCTGCTCTCTCCACTTTGTCCTTGAAAACACACAAACACATCCAGGGAGATCCATCTGGGTTCTGTTGCTGACCAGCATCCTTCTATTAAGGTGAAGATTAAAACATCTGCTGTGTGCTCATAAGCATTCATCACATCCTGCCTTGATCATTGCGCTACTCTTGGATTGGGTAAAAAGACCCCAATATATTTAGCTCAGGTGGATTGGAACAGCAAAGATCACACAAATATCACCATTGCTTGCATCAATTCCCTCTGAATTTGTTTGTTTGGAGGCATGTGCGTCTACCTCCTACACCCATCACTGAATTTTTATCTGCTATGAGTCAGTGTAGCACCTGAAATATTCAGATAAAACCTTGACAATTGTTTGTAAAGACAACAAGTGATTGTGCTCCATGGACGAGCGCACCTTAAGTGGGCGAAAGAATTGTCTTCTTTTAAGTAATTTCTATCAACTCTTTTCTAAAGGCTGCTTTTTATGTAATCTTTAAGCCTCTTAAACTACTTTTGCATGTTCAGTTACGTTGAGGGAAAGTAACTTATTGCTGCTTTTCAGTCTTGGTTCATTTTGTGTTGAGGATGAGTTATTTTAAACCAATCGAGAGAACATGAAGTTCTATAAACCAACAGGCAATTGGAGAAGTTTGTCCTGCATCTTTGGTGCTACGTTAATGTACTCACTTCTTCGTGGAAACAGGTTCAACACCTCTGCAGCACTTTCTGAATGATCAGAAAGTTCAATAAGAGCTAATAAAGTCACCAAACTGCAGACTGACTGAACAGTACAATAGTTGTAAGCATGGCAGCCACCAAAACTTCACCCTTTGCCAGTGCCAGAAACTAACTATCTAAAAGACCTTGAATTGTTCATTTGTGACGTTTTGCTTCAACTGAAAATGGAACCAAATCAAAGTTTATAATTAAGATATTTCATCAAAATCTCTTTACACTACCTTTCTCGTTTAAATATGCGCCAAAGGTAAACTATTTGCAGCAACCACATTCTGCAAAAAACATTAAATTCTGTGATTCTTGTTGCAACTGTGAAGCCATTAGTGACGCAAAGTAAAGTCCAGTTGCTTTTTACTGAAGCTCTTGGACTGCAGGGAAAAATGGCATCCAGACTGAGTAAAAAAGTGGCAACAGCAAAAAACGCCCTAGGGTTTAGATGTCAAAGTAGCTGTGAATCATCCATCCTTCCATTATCTATACACTGCTTAATCCTCACTAGGGCCGTGGGAGGCTGGAGTCTATCCCAGCTGACTTAGGGTGAAGGCAGGGGACACCCTGGACAGGTCACCAGTCTATCACAGGGCTGCACTTAGAGACAGACAACCAAGCACACTCACATTCACACCTATGGACAATTTAGAATCACCAATTAACCTCAACATGTTTTTGGACTGTGTGGGAGGAAGCCAGAGAACCCACGCTGCACGGGGAGAACATGCAAACTCCACGCAGAAAGATCCCGGTGCCCCCACCGGGACACAAACCGGCGACCTTCTTGCTGCGAGGCAACAGTGCTACCAACTGCGCCCCAGTTGTGAATCATAATAAAACAAATTCCTTTAAGCAAATGCAGTTTTTCAATTATGGCACGTACTACCTGGAAACAAATGTCCTGAGCTGCGAGTCCCAGGTTCAACTCCTGGCTTACTGGACCATTTGCTGCCTCTCTCCACTGTCCAATAAAAGAATAATCTGCCTAGAAAACTAACTTGAAACAGGTTTGTTTGTACGGAACTAAACACCAAACAGATGCAGATGTGAAACTTTTTTTTTCTCTGTCTACGTTCTCAGAGTATTTTAGGAATGCATGATAGGGGAATTTTTGCTGATTGGTACTGATATATGCAATCTTTTTTGTCACCTAACTGCACAGAACATGGGGTCTCTCCTGTTCTGAGGTCAACTTATTATTATGCCTGGGTGAAGGCCAGTTGGCAGATACACAATACAAATGCAAACATTTTTGGGGCATTTTTTTTGGCAACATTTACTATTTTTTATCTAACACTACAGCAAAAGCATGAAGTGTTAGCTTGATGGGTATCGTCTGCCTGTTATTGTTCATTTTAGCCTCATTCTTTATTTGCCAATACCAACGCTGATCCCAGTATGATTGTTTATCCTTCGTTTATTCAGATTATTCTAGGCATATTAATAATTACTATCCAGTGAAGACAGGAAACAGATGAGAGATAGATGAATGACACGGCATGTTAAATTTACTTTTGCAACTATTGCAAAAATTTGATCACAACTATAATCATCAACACTGTGGCGTGTGATCACAGCGTATTACTCTAACACTACTTTTAAAAAACACACTTTCTGCCATGTCTAGCTGTGATAAATCCGGTCAGTCAAGCTTTTCAACACCAAACTCTTAGCAGATGCAGAAAATAGGAGAGATCCAGTGAATCAGAAGCCACAGGTGTGCTGAGGGAGACATTTATTTTGTGCCTGAATCGCTCTTATTTCATAGAGTTGTGCCGCTGAGCTGTAACACACCTGCACACGCATGAAACTGACGGAGGGGGGGAGAAAAAAAGCATCAAGGAAACAAATGGCTCTGCCCTAATTCACACAGAGCTACTTGTAATCCCACAGTCCCTCTCTCAGGCACAATGGTAGAGCGGAGTGCAGTGTAATTTAGAGTGTGCTGGGTCGTTTAAAGAGAAAAACAAGGACACAGCCCAGTCGTAATGATCACTTCTCGGTCTCACACAACCACGCACGAGGCAATGAGCCCGTGCGCGCATGCAACACACAGCCCGCCTGCTCCGTCATTACAAATCTCCTCACTTGCAGGGAGAAAGACGCCTCTGAAAAAAAAAAGGTGCAGACAAACAAGGGGAAGTCACAGACCAACATATAAATCTATGGGCAGCCACACGAGGCAGATTGGAGACAGCCGTCCCCAGCACACACACAGTGAGAGCACGCTGTGTTATTATATATGCAAACAGCCCTGCAGTTTTTACACATACTATAAATACATGGCAGGGAAAGACTATAAAGGCCAGCGTACATGCAGGGAAATGTATCCTGTAAAATACTGATCATCCAGAGCTCATAAACAACACATTCAGCAACTTAAATGGGTCATTTCATTGGTTATTAAGGACACGACAAGAATGTGTGCTTACAGCGATGTGAATAAAAACCAAAGCACTGTTTGATTTAAAGCCTCACACAAAAACTCACATTATGCACTGAGACTGTGACTCTCTGTACATTTAGCAGACGGTTATATAAGACAAAGAGAGGAAGCAAGTCGGGTCATATTACTGCATGAATTAAGTCATTATCAGTCCCCATGCTTCAGTAAATCTTGGTAAGAGGAGAAGTGTACAAGGCCTAAAAGGTATTTATGACACACTCTGAATCAAAGAGAGCTGGCTGTTACTGTGTTTAATGTGCTCTTTTGGTTAAGAGACTTTTAAACTCACTTGGGGAGATAGCAGAGCAGCCACAAACACAGGCTCCACCAGTAAAACTCAGCCATGTATGCAGAGAAAACCCCAAAAAGATTTTGACTCAGTTTCAGGAATTAAACACAAATTTTCACAATTTGCATGCATCACATCTCTCTCTCTCCGTCTCTCCCCCCTTCGTCATTTTTTTTTTTTCCCTCCCACACAAACACAGACTCGACCACATCGTGGGAAATGCCCACTTGGCCCAAGTGAGGAGGGTAGGAGGAAGACGGGCAGCGTGGGAAACTCCCACACTGATGCTCATCTGAAATGATGATAGTGCAGTGACACAGGCCCAACAACAAGCTGTACTATGGCACTGATATCTAACAGTGAATGATTGTCAGCATAGAACGTGGAAGTGAAAGGCTGGCATCTACACTTAGCTCGACTTCACCACGTGTCACTTCCTCCACTAATATTTGCATTCTTTAAAGCTGTAAACTTGTTGTCTGACTGAATCCAGGCTGATCGAGCTTCCTGTTAGCTAATTTGTTTATCATTGTACCACCAACTATCATCCAACTGTTTGAGCTGTGCACACTTGTTTATGGCTTCAAATGTGTAAATTGTGGTACCATTACTCAATATAAGAAGATATACTGACTGAACTACAGTGAAAATACCAAATGTAACAATTTCAACAGATGAAAATATACAGACACACAAATATACACTGCAGTATGCTACTGCAAGCACTGAAGTTTCCTGACAATCCAGATGCAGAATCAAATTGGCAGAGTAGATACAGTAAATCTAGAATTATTAACTAGAGCTGAAGGATACTGGATTTCCTGGGCAGACACCAACGCAGATTTTTAGAGCGTAAAATGCTCCCATGTTCATATATTGGATATATAGAGCAATATTGAAAAAGCAAAACGATAGGATAATTGTTTGTATTTCACTAACTAATTAGCAGCTTTTTGCAAAGAACCCACTTGACAGCGCACCATCATCTGCTCAACTGTGATGCACACTCTGCTACATGTGCTGCAGACACTGATGAGGGTATTGTAAAGAATTTGGACAAACTGTGTGATGACATGACACATTATCTAACTTACTCCAAGCATCTTTTCAGCATTTTCTAAATCTGCGAGAAAAAAACAGGTTTCCATATTGGACAACATATACTGACATTCCTGTGACAGGCACATATCAGACAATATCAGCCAACCAATATATCGATCAGGCTCTGCGAGTAACTGTTGCATTTTTATGTAAAGATTTATACATGCATAACAAATACAAAGTAATCAATTATTTAAACATTCTATAAATACTGTATGTAGTCAACAATATCTGCAAGAATGCATAGGTGGAATTCTGTAATTGTTTTTTACGCATTTTGTGAGATAAATACAAAATCGACATGAGATAATAAAAAGCAACCTCATACGAAAGCATAGTATCAGTTCGACATGACACAGGTTGTCAGATGAAAATACCATCAGTCTCAAAGTGCAGATAACTCTGATAATCCTGCAGGTGCTTTTGCATTCTCATGGATCCCGAGTGCTGCGTTTGTTATCACTAGTGGAAGGTGTCAAAACAAGCGAGTGGAAATGATCTCATGCTGCAAATAGCACCTTGCGCATTCATTGAAATGCGGCCCTGAATCACAATTCGGTGATGTATGATACCAAGAAATCATTGATACAAGATAAAAAATTACAAAGGCAGTGGTACATGATGGAAAACTGCTGTTTTGAAAGATGGTTCTAAAGCTGTATGATTTGGATTGGTCATTTATATTTGTCATGTAGATTTCTGTTCTGTAGATTTCTGTGAGGCCCTGCGGTTTTATGAAACAATGAATGTGGTGCGTGTTGTGTCAAGAGGGATCTATAAGTCACATGGGTGATCAATTGGCTGCAGAAAAGCATAAACAACCTCAGACAGCACGTTGATGAAGGCAAACAGAAGAAAATCTTTACTGTGTATTCATGTGTTGTTGTTGTTTTTTAGTCTTAGTGTTGTATTTATGTGGCCTGTCTCATGTGTGCATCCCACTGCTACATAACCAACTGCGCGTCACTGGGGACAAATAAACGTATTGATTGATCTTTGGTGAATTCAGCACGGTGATGCATCACTGAGTTACATGTTTTTAATTTATTATGTCAGGAAGCTATTAAGACCACAGCTATAACTATGTAATTAATGTTTGCTTAAATTTGATGATGCAGTACTGTTGTCAATAGATCAGACTTGTCAAATCAATAATAGTTATTGATCTTCAGTTAGCTGCAGGGTGGCGCAGTTGGTTAGCACTGTTGCCTCGCAGCAAGAAGGTTGCCGGTTTGCGTCCCGGTGGGGGCACCGGGATCTTTCTGCGTGGAGTTTGCATGTTCTCCCCGTGCAGCGTGGGTTCTCTCCGGGTTCTCCGGCTTCCTCCCACACAGTCCAAAGACATGTTGAGGTTAACTGGTGATTCTAAATTGTCCGTAGGTGTGAATGTGAGTGTGCTTGGTTGTCTGTCTGTGTAGTCCTGTGATAGACTGGTGACCTGTCCAGGGTGTCCCCTGCCTTCACCCTAAGTCGGCTGGGATAGGCTCCAGCCCCCCCGCGACCCTAGTGAGGACTAAGCAGTGTATAGATAATGGGTGGATGGATGGATCTTCAGTTAAAGACAGTACTCAATGACGGCAAAAAAGTCATGATAGCAATATTTAGGCAGGGCTACTGTGGCGCAAGAGATCATAGTGACAGTATTTCAACCTAAACCACAAGATTGTGAAAATATATCAGTAATTATTTTTGTTGTGCGTCACACCAGTGTTGACTCTTAGAAAGCCTGATACTGAACAAACCACAATAATGCATCAAACTGCAGAAAACTGTTTGCGGCCGGCCCTGATTAGTTTCGCCTCGCAGCGCTGCTCGGAGACGCCTCGGCCTGTCATGTGGTTGTGTTTATGCCTGTAGGAATGCTGCAAATCACATAAACAGGCTAATTTTAACTTAAATATGCCAAAAGACAAAGGTCCATTTGAGTCACCCCCTTTCCGCTCTGCAACTGCTTCCACTCGGATCAGAGCACTCTAAGTTCACGGGCCTCCGCAGATCACAAAAACTGATTATTTCATAAAGGCTGTATTTTAGAATGTGTTTTTGAATTTGAAATGGACGCAGATTTTTGGGGATTATACGGTTTTACAGCGTCTATCTGCATATGTCACCATTTATCAACAACTGTGGCCACTAGAAACATTTCAAATGCTGTTTGTCTGAAAATGTCTCTGAACAGCGAGGTTCAAAAGTTCAAAGTTCTTTGTTGAACTTGGAAACAGCCACTGAAACTACAATCTTTCTTGGCTTTACTTTGTCTTTGACTTATATTGCATAATCTTCATATGTATTTTTATTATAATTATGGATTTGTATTTTTATAAATCCTTATTTTTAGTTTTATTTTTTTATCTTCACTACTATTTTACAAATTAAATTCTCTACTTTAACGTCCCAACGGGAATCATTAAAGTTTATTCTCGTGCTAATTTGCAAAACTAAGGGTTTTAAAAATCCTTTTATATAATAGTTCTGTGTCCTTAATTGGTGAAAAAAAAAAAAAGGTCTGATTTCTCAAGTATTATTTATGCATCACAAGGATTAGTTGGTCAGCAGGAGTGTGAGCTAAGCCGGAGATTAAAATGCGCAAACAGTTACGTCTTGAAGAATTAAAAACCACATTGGTCGTCGGTGGTTAGTTTGTGATTCCCCTCCTCAAAGAGTCTGGCGTCGTGTCTTCTTGGTACAGGGATTTCCCTCCATCCCGCTCTCTCGAGCTTTATGGTGCTCATCGCTGCCCTCTCCTCACTTCCCTCTCATTTAACTCCCACCATCATCATCTCTCTGGGTTTGCTGTCTTGCCCTGAAGGCTTTCCTCCATTCATTCTCTCCTCTCGCTGCTCTTTCTAATTAACAGACGATGAACAGAAACACAGACAGAGATTTCCGGTGGACGAAATCCCTGTTTGGTAGCACACAGAAGCGCACAGACCTATCAACACATGCAGAGCGAGACTCATGAAAAATGCATGCACACATGGATAGCTACGTACTGTACTCTCAGAGAACATACAGTATGACCTACTTCATATGCGGCACAGGAGAAGGCCAGGAGAGAAAAATATTCAGTTTTACAGCACACTGAGCTTTATTCCATTGGGAACCACTTCAACTGGCATTATTAGTAAAAAAAAAAACATTGTTATAGTGAAGATGTGTGGCTACTCTGGGGTTCTCAGAGCAGCTGCTTGCATAGCAAAAGTCCACAAATCCATATTGGTGATTGATGCGGGACAGCCAAGCTAAATACACCTAAGCGACAAACACAATCAATCACAGTGTTGGCTGCAGATCATCAGCAAGCAGCACTCTCGCTCGTCACTGTGACAGCTGTAGGTCTGCTGAGGCTGCAAAGTGGATAACCTGGGTTTACTGTCTCGGTTCACCAACTCAGGTCACCATCAGGTTAACAGCATGGGTCGGACTTGTCACAGCAGTGGTGTAAATTAGATAATGGCATGACTGAAAGGCCACCAGCCCACATATTTGTTTCTGCTGCAGCCATTTAATACATCATGCTGCGGTTATAGTCGCTGAAATTGAACAACCACAGGTTCTGGGAAAACTACAGAGAAGCTTATTATCTAAACTGGATTTGGTCATTTAGGGAAAACCTTCGCCTCAGTCGCTTTAGCCAGGATTTCAACTGGCAATCCTACAGTCACAAGCTTTTAGTAGACAGTATATGAAAATGAATGAGTGTAGAGTGGTTTTACAGATTTGCCAACCCTGTCTTAGAGGATAAATTCAGGTCATACTGGACAGTTTCACACATCATGATGACCAGTGCAGAAAATAGTGTCTGTTATGTAGCAGGGTAGGAAGTAAGGGTGTGAAAGTCAAGTTTCAGATGGCTATGGAGCGTGCCAGGATATCATGTGGAAGCTGGTGGTTTGAACCCTGTCACAATTCATTATTTCTAAACCTTAAAGGAAGAGTTCAACTTTTTGTGAATTTTAAGAGAAACATGCAGAAGAGATTGGTACTACTCTCACGCAACATCTAGAAAAGCAGCCATCAGACGTGCGCAGGCATACGCATGTACTTGATATGCACAAGCAACATAGGTTTGATCGTAAATGTGAACATAAACATGGAATTGAAATAAACTCAGTTGCAGCTTTTGGCTACATTTAGCAGAATGCTATTCTTGCAACATTCAACATAGCTACGCATCCCCAGCTTGCATGTTGAATCTACCTGCACAACCTAACCAACCACTTACAACCATTCAGATGATGACAGGGAAATCAATTTAGCAGTCAATGAATAATCAATTTTATAGATAAAGCAACTGTCTAATCCAGAAAATAGTTGATAGAATAAACAACAATAAGAATATGAAATTAGTTGCAGCCCTACTTGGCTGTTTACCTCTTCAAGAGAAGAACAGCGAGCTCAGAATACAGCGGTTTTCAGACGTAGCTCTAGTTCTATGACTACACTTCACAGATATAGCGTGTTTTAATGTGTTTATTGCAAGATTCCGGTTAAGACTCTCCTTTTGATAAGTCTGTCTGTCTTCATTTGGGTTGCTATCGTAGCTCTAGCATAAGATAATGGAGAGCGTCTACCAGCACCACTGCACCACAAAATGTTCAACCTTCATATAACCTGTTTTATTTTCCTAACCCCAATTATTGTTTATTTGCCATAGTTATTTTTTTCCCGAACCTTTATTATACTATAACTGCCAAAAAAAATTATATTGTAAGCTTTTTTTTTTTTTTTTTTTAAATTCATTTCCATGTGTTAAAAAAAGGGCTTAGAAGATTCCAAACTATCTTATTATTTTGCTTGTATGGCAGAATGCATCAAAACGTTGCTGTGCTTCTGAGTTGTTCTGGACCCTTTTTACAGTAAATCCTCTGATAATACGCTCAGAGCAATAAGAAATCAAAAAGAAAAATACAAAGAAAACTATACAGATTTAAAAAAAAAAAAAAAAAAAACCTCTGATACATCAGTATATTTGTGCTGCAAGTGGTATTTTTATAATCCGATTTGCATCTGGATTTCTCCAATATTGATTTTTCTCATCCAATTTCCAACAGTTTACCTCCTGGCTGTTTGTGTTTGAGAGTCAGCGAACGGGCACATAATAATCACATTTTACAGCATCTTAAATCTCAATTATAGTAAACAGTACAGGCAGCAAGCCAACATTTTGAAGCATTTAGGCTGGCGGGCCAGTAGATCAAATGTTGAGTCAGCAAGTAATTGTTTTGAGATTGGCGGGAATGTGCAGTACAAAGCTATTACAGTACATCCACATCTGATGACATGAACATGACCGTGTTGGGATTTGAGACGCATGCTGAGTCAAAACCTGCAGACTTCGTGTAAACTGCTCTGACCTCAGTGTATTAACAGCTCAGTATAATTCGGCCCTGACCCAGACAAACCCACATCGGTGTGTCATGTTGAAAGAAGGCCTGTGTGGTATCAACAGCATTCTCAATATCATATGATACACTTCCATCTGCTGCACTTGGCCCTGCTGGCAGACCTCTGCAGCATGTGTTGGATTCCACTTGATTTACAGTATAAAGGGGATGGAAATGTGGAATGTGCTGCCTTCAGAGACTGCGAGTGGGTGTAGAGATGTCTGAGGAAATGTCTGTGTGTGTGTGAGAGACAGAAAAAGGCTTTGCATGGCTCAGCTTTACAGCTCCGGGCTGCATAATGTGACCAACGGACACACATGCACAGATGCTCGCGTGCACAAAAAAAAAACTGCCACGTCACCATCCCAGGCGAGCAGACTTATGTAATTCAACACCTGGTTGCAGTAAAAATGAAAAGAGCACACCTAATAACTCGCACAAAACACTCATCGGGATTCCTGGTTATCTCATTTACCATAATTTGATCTAATTTCCTCTGCTTTTCTCAGCAACAAAGTTCATACGGTTGTAAATTTCCCACTCGCTCTTTCATTGCTTTCATCTCATTCATTTTGTAGAGGTTTTTCACCGGTTAACTGTGTAATCTCTTAATTTTATCTCATCAGCTTGTCAGAACAGAACAAGAATGAGACTCACAGCTAAGTGAGCAGGTCTGTGAGGATCGAAACTTCATTACGCAACAGAAAACTAAATTCTGAGATGAGTGTGAAATGAAGACACATGTAAAAGTTAGCTTTATGGAAAGAAAATATTAATCCTATGTATGGTAATAAAGCACAAAACAAGTCCCATCGTCTTTATTGTGACCTGTTTTGGACATCTCATACTCAGCTTGCAAGGTTCAGCTTGACATTAAAAGACTTTAAAAATTCCTCACTGTACTTTATGAGCCTCAGCTGTTCTCAGGCTTAGCTGGATGCTAACACTGGCATAAGAACATGTTTGAAGTCCCATTATTTTTCCTGTCAGTCTGCTATCACGCTAATATTAGCAGCACATCAAGCTGCTAATATTAGTATTAAAGAATAAGTCTGGCACTATTCTTTATTTTTCATCCTGTAAAACAGCCAAAACCCACAATGCTACAAATAGGTATCACTTGTGCAGCCAAACCTTGGAGATATTATTCCTCTATTCAGGTTGTTGGCTAAAGAGTGCAAAAACACACATCAATGAGCCTCATCGTTGCCCTGAACACTGCCATGTACTGTAGTTTATTTGGAGTAAATCTCGTATATACACAGTCCTGCTGCCATAGTTTCTCACTAGAGCACAAAATGTGTATTACTCCACAGCTAAGATGAGTTTCTGGCAAAATGCACTCACTACTTCTGTTTGAGTAATGTTTGCAACAAACAACAGTGTCCAGCCATTGCAGGACTTTGTTTTAGATTTCATTTTCAAACTAAGATTTCATTTTAAAATACACAGCTATATATCCAGGACCCGCTCAGTCTGCAGTTGTCTCGGGGTTGAGAGCCACACACAGGCCATGGAGGTCAAAAAGTAGAGTAATAATCTAATGCATTTAACAAATATAACAAGCCAAACTAAGCCCAGTCTCATGATTACTATAAACTGAAGTTATCCCAAGCCAGACTGTGGTGACAACTTCTGTCTTCTGTCTCAACAACAAAGATCATCAAAGTCATTAGGATTCATCCTCTGGAGACAATCAACACCTTTGCCAAATTCCAGACTAGAGCACGACGGATGTATCGTGTAGCCGATGTTACCGACTAACATTGGCCCATCCCAGATTTATCACTACTGCTGTATATGTTGTTGTAGGTATAAAAAATTTGCTTCCCAAAACATGACACAGAAAAAGATTCTTGGGGTAATTTAAAAACAGCATCATCGCAGAGCAGCTCCGACTCTCTTATTTACCATATTCTCAGCACTGTCTGCAGCACATGTAGCAGAGTAGCTGAGCAGACCATGGTGCAGTCAACCTTTGTCTTCGGGGTAAGTTTTCACTACTTTGCGAAAGTTAAAAAACAATGATCCCTTCTTTTTCCATTTTCAGTGTAACTTTAACATATTCATGCAATGCCGTCAGAATTTCTTAACCCCTAAAATCACCACCAGCCCCAAAAATCCAGTATCAGCGGGGCTCTATTTCAGACCAGTGCATTTATTATTTTAGATATTTCACTCTGTCCTCAGTATTGCACCAACAGCCCAACCAAATAAGACAAAATCTGAGCACAAGTACGCCACACATGCATGCAAAAAGCAGGGGTGTGCTGTTCTATATTGGGCCTCTGAATCAGCAGCAAAACATCCTTGGGACAGCAACACACACACACCCCTCTCTCCCTCTCTCTTTTGGCCTATCCCTCTGACCCCTCAGTTTCACCCCCAGCGGTTGTCTGGGAGACAGAGCAGACAGTACAGCCTGTCTAGTTTGGCTGGCATGGAGCGGGCCAGGAAGTCGCAGCTGACGCCAAAGACCTTTTCACCAAAAAGAATGAGATACACACAAACAGACGCACGCACACAATCACAAAGGTACGAACGCACACTCTCTCTCTCTCTCTCTCACACACACACACAAACACACACACTCAGATGTCCTGGAATATGTGACTCAGCAAGACCCACAGGGACGCTAAACAGTGAAGATGGATGGTATCACTTAACAGTTTTACACACTGCAAAAAAATGACTTTCCTGAGTGGCTCAATGTGCTAATACGGAGTCATGCTTTTACCCTAAGTTTTCTCAAGGGTACCATTTGTACATTAAAAGAGTTATCAGTCACTATGAATATTCTCATCATCCATACTGGCCATGAAGCAATCTCTTTACAGAGCGATGACTGTAAGAAATGGGAGGTACATCGCAAAATTCATGTTCTGTACAGTAATATGTTAAGCTACAGTTAACATAAGGCCTCAGCAGCAGGTTAGTTGGATGACTGGAACTTCTTACAAAGTTTTTTTTTTCATAAAGAACTTCATTTGTGCTTTTTGTTGCTACCTTTGCACATGTAAATATTGTGAGGCAGACATCTAAGATCTGAACAAATCTCTTCCCGAGCACTACACAACTAGAGATCAACCGATTATCAGCCTGTTTATCGGAACAGATATCAACATTTTTTTTTTTTTTTTCAAATATCAGTACTGTTACTTTTTACACCAACTCCTAAAAACGTAAATTATATTAAAAATGTGTTACTTTGGCTCTAATGGCATAAAGTTGTATTTTAATGTAAAACATACTGCCAATGTAAGTTGGTTCCAAAAATCGATCAGTCACTAGATTACTAATATCACAATCAGCCCTAAAAAGAACCATATCGGTCAAGCCCTTTACACAATCTAAATGCTAAATGGGCTAAATGCTAACATCAGTATGCTAACACATGTGATGATGCTAATATGCTAATGTTTAGCAGGTGTTATGAAATTTAAGGACTCAACACAGTTATTACAATTTACAGTGAGGCAAGCGTGACTAGCTAATCAATCCAAAGGTTTTTTGACATATTTCACTCAAAACTAAGGGTCAAACGATACGTTTTTTTGAGGGCAAATACTGATTTCAATTAGCAAGACTGAAAACCGATATCTGAAACTGATGCACATTTGCAGTAAAAATGTAAAACTTGCTGGCAAAAATTCGACCAACACAAACTCTAACATAAAACTTCACTGAATTCCCTTCGATAGTTTATCTTTTACTTATGTTTAATTAACTGATATTTTTTTCTGTTCTCCAGGGCTGATTGGCGATTACTCCTGAAAGCCATCAATCAGATATTGCACAACCACAGAGTGACTACAGAGTAGAGGCAGCTGCATTAGATGAATTAATGTTTTTTGGTAATCGATTGAAAAGAAACAATACTAATAATCAGAGAAATGCTAAATATCTAATCTGATAATCTAATATCTGTTGACTCCCACTCAAAATGATAAAAGTAACATGATGGGAATGCTGGAAGAAAAGTAAGGGGATGGCCAAAGTCACTGTGTTTCCACTTTATGGCAACAGCAATACAAGTGTGAACCACAGTGGTTTACCAACCAACGGACATTTCAGTCTCTGAAGTACACCACTAGAGAGGGTAAAAACTGAATAGTAAGTTGAATTATTCATTCAAATTTACATTTTTCAGTGTATTAGCATGACTTTAGTTTAAATGATCAACAACATGTGCAGAAAAAAATTGATTTCCAGCCCTAAAAGCTTTGATTCAGTAGTTTTCTTTAGAAAATCCCTCAATGGTTGGCTGTTTTTCTACAAATTCAAATCGGTAGCTCTTGTACACTTTGTCTTTCTCATCCTCCTCTTCCTTTCTTTCTCCCACTCGCCGGTTCAGCCTTCCATGGGCATGCTGCATGCTAACTAACTAGTCGGCTCTGGGCAGCAACCGAGCGTTCATTGAGCAGGCAAACATTTACCGATCCCACAATCATCAGGCCGGGGAACACGTTTTGTAATTTAATTGAGGCAGTGGACCTGGTGCAGTGCATGTGTGTGTGTGTGAGATGTGGAGGCCCTCCGGCGTTCTGCTGCCCGCCCTGCTTCTTGTTGACAGGGGTAGCTATTATCGCAACCAGGCAGATGTGTGAGGGCCACGGATGACAAATTGACAGGGAGTGAAAAGTCAGGGAAGATGGAGGGTAATGTAACATCGAGCAGAAAGAGAGAAAGATCTGAATTTGTTCAGCCTCGACCGTTGACTGTCTTTTGTGAAGAATCAGACTACAGTATGTGAATTTATTTCATCCTGATTTGTTAAACTGTAGAAATGTGCAGTTTTTCCTATATTAAGGGTCATAACCACAAATCAAAATGCACAATATGGTTAATGAATTATACGTGAATTGAACGAAATGAATTGATACTAATTCTAGAATTGACTTAACATTCAATTAAATTATAAAGTAAAAACATTTACTTTGAAGTGTGAAAGTTCCTTATTCGTCTCTGTTTTTTAGAATTTCTAATTAACTGACTGTCTTTGAGGGTAACTCCTGGTTACTGGAGAAGCTGTGGTGGCCATGTTCACAACTTCTGAAAAATCCTTAAGAATAATCAGTCGTGAAAATAATCACCAACATTATTGTTCAATGTAACAGTTCAGTATCAATTAAACAGTGGAGTATACAGAAACTGTACAGTATATGTGACACGGTCATACAATGCAACTTTAATGCTGCTACTGAACCCAACAAGTCATATAAACGAAGCATCTAAAGTGAAATCCAAACACAGTGAAGCTGCATGAACCCAGCAAGAACCAACTTTTCTTTTTTTTTTTTTTTATGTAAAGCGTCATCATGAGTTGTAGTCTGTATTTGAAAGACGCGACACAAATTAACTTCTCTTAACTTGCCTACCAATAGGAGAAACTTGGAGAAAACATGAAGCAAGAGTTCACAGCCTGATTGACTCTTTAAAACTAAGAAATAATAAGATGAGCTGCAAACACTTGTTGCAAATACTGATTTTTACCCTCTTGAATTGTTGTTTTAAAGAAGTTTAAAGGCCTAAAGGGGTAAAACTACACAATAATTCCAATGAAATTAGCAAGGATTTTTGAAAAAATGTCTGAAAAATATTAACAAATTTTATGTAGAAGGTATGTTTTCATATTTCCTAACTTATTCATCATGTTGTGAGCCCTTACATCAATCTTTAGAAATCGTGGACGTCATGCCCACCAGGTTGGGAATCACTACAAAACTTATTTTATCACCCAACATCCTAATAAACACACACCACTAAACTATAGGACTCTTCTTTCTCTACTCCGACTGATCAAATCAAACCAATATAAACCCAAGATTCCTAACATTTTGACATCTTTACTGACCAAACTACTGGTACACTTACTGAAAATATGTGCATTTATGTCTGTAGAAACATAAAGTCAAACCACATACAGGCTTGTATATCTTTATCAGATTTGCTTTAGTCCTTTAGTTTATAGTTTTCATTAGTATAATGCTAGTATACCAATAACAACATGTCAAGCTGCATGCTGGTTTCCAGATGATGCCAGGAGCTCACATTTTCTGCCTCACAGCGTAAAATTGGACTTTGACGAGCACTGCTGGAGATAATCTCGTGTTAAACACAAATATCTGCTAACAGCAACCACTGATAGAGAGGAGGAGACTGAAAAGCTGAAGAACAAAGAAAGAGTTTAGCACTCTTTCCACCATTACCGCCAATGTAAAAATGATCCATCACAACACTGCCTTCCTGTTTGACTGTTGTATCTTAAAAAAAAGAAAGAAAGAAAAAAGAAATCTCTTTGTCTCACAGTCACTGCTCCTGCATGCAGCCAGCTCTTCTGTGCAATTAGTCAAATACTAATTCATTCAAGGCCATATTCGTTTTATCTCCTGCGCCGGAATTGCCTGCTCAAGTCTTCCTCAAAGTAAAATATTGCTGCCGTGAATAGGGAAATTACAGTTGTAATCAATTCTTTTGTCAGTCAAATTAATGAGAGAGTAAAGTTGCTATCGTGCCAGCTAGCAGAGCGATTATTCATGTTCAGCGCTACGGTAAGGGCTCAAAAAAGAAAAGAATTTGAGAGGGCGGAAGGTTATGTGGAGGAAAACTCCACGTACCATCAACACAACTTCTTGCGCTTGCAGTTCTTTTTTCTTCCGTGTATCACAGTGCCTGGCAGGCCGACGCACCACACAGTTACCCAGATGATTCATGGGCAACAAGGAAAGCTGCCAGAGAGGACTCCTCCATAACAGATCAATAAAACCCTGAGCTGAGCAGTGATTTAACTCCCACACGGCCATCGCCACAGTAGGAGGAGAAGAGGGAGAGCCCTTTGGATTGTGGGAGAACTCTACAGGATTGCGGACATTCAGTTTTGCTGTAGCACAGCGGGTTTTTAAATCAGGAGTTGTTATCGTCAGAGTTAAACCTAAATCTCGGCTACACAGAGCAAATCCCAGTAGGATAAAACAGTGTTTTTCTGATTGAAGTAAATTTTCGATTTCAGGTTTACTTTTTGGCCGAAAAGGTAAACGTCTGTGTCTCAGCTCAATTAATGCATATCTGCTTTAAATGCTGGCGACACAAGCCAACTCTCTGGATTTTATGTTCAAGCCTTCTTTAAAGTTTACAAAAGCTTCAACCAGATTTTTCTCCCGCGTTGCCAGAGTGCGAATACAAACACACCAGTAAGGTCTGACTAATGGAAGACCTCGGTCTCATTAAGCCTCTTCGAAATCAAAGGCAACAGAAGTGATGCTTCAAATATGAAAAGTCACGACAGTCCTTAAAGACAGGATGCACACTGTAGGTTTCAGTTTAAACGTATTTCAGCGGTTATCGGAGTACTGAGACTTCACCTGACATTTTTATTGAAATCCAAGTTTTTCATACGCACTGGAGCTCTTAAAACGAGTTTAAATATGAGTAAGGGGTTCTGGAATATGAGATTTTTGCCTAACAATAACTCAAAAGCATTAGCAGCTCATTGTCTTTATAGTTCTTTATACATCCTTGCTGAATCCAAAACGATCATCTGATTAATCGTTTCAAGTGCCTCCGAGACTAGTGTTTTTTGTAAGACCCTGAAATTAAGCAACATACTTGTCACATGTCAAGTTTTCATGAGAAGTGGGAAATTTAAAGTGTCTAAAAAGATGACAGTATGCAGCATTTTAAAAGAAAGAAGCAAAAACTAAAGAAAAGAAGAGAATATATGCTTTTGTTCATGCCTATAGTCATTTCATAAACTCTCAGGAGAACTTCATAAATGTTGGAATGAACTGCTGTCTTTTGTCATTTTAAATATTACTAAAGTTACAAATTATGATTGGCATTTTCATCATTTTATGACATTTTATAGATGAAGCATTTAATTGGTTAATTAGGAAAATAATCAGCAAACAAAATAATTGGCAGGCCTAATCCATGCATGTTGTCATGTTTAATGAGTCTCTTAATTACAGACACTCAGTGGAGAGAGCTGACTTTTAAACAACACAGGCTCTCATGTGAAGAAAAATAAGCGGTCACAAGGTAGATGTCTGCGACCTCAGAGAGACACAGGCCGAAACACATCAACATCCATGTTCGGCAACACGCTCTGTAGACGAGCATCAAAGCTGACCGCCGCACTCAATGTCTGAAGCTCCCATGCTGAGACATAACTGCTGACAAAAACTGCCTCTGGGACGCACACAGTGAAATATGCTAACTCACTGCCTCGGGGCACGACAGCCGAGCCAAACAACTGCCTGTCTGCTGTCGTGACATCACAGTCTGAGGAACTGCATCAACAAATTAGCTGCTCATTAGAGGGGTCGCGACCTCCGAGCGGCTATTAAACTCCGCGAAGCTACGAGGACGTTCAAGGAGAAGTGCCATCGATCGGGGCAGGCCAAAGGGCTGCGAAACATGCATCCACACAGTCGGACAGACGAGTACATGCGAGAGACCGGACGCAGCATGAATTCATATTACTAAGGTTAAATATAACACATAATAAGGGGTTTACATGGTGCATTATTTACAACACACAAATGTAAAAATATAGATTAATAGCAATAAAAGTAATGTGAAGCGCAACCTTTAAAAGTGGCAGGTCAAAGCATATTCATTAAAACTGTTACATAAGAGTCAATAAAACTGAACTGGAGGAGGGCAGGCACTTCAAATCTGACATTAGTGAGTGAGTCCGCCTCAGGTTAGCTGTTCCAAAGCCTATAAAAATAATTAATGAGGCCAAATTAGATCGACAATGCCTTCAGAAACTTTTCAGAAGACAGCTACATGCTACACATGCTATTTAATGTCTCAGTTATATAACAGAATACAATACATACAACATACTATATCAATCTTACGTTGATCATCCCATTACAATGCAATGTCCTGTTGGGAAACCACATGCCCTGGATGTTACTTTGACACGTACCGTCTCACTTCAACACTGCAGCATCCCCCCAGCAGGACAATACGCAACATGCTACCACAGCAGCTGCTCAGAAACAGCTCGAGGAACACAACAAAGAGCCCAAGATGATGATACAGTCTCCAGACTCCTCTGATAAAATCAAGCACCCACGGGCTGCACAGGAATAAGTCCGATCCACGGAGGTCCCACTTCGCAACCCACAGGACCCAAAATACATCAGGCTTATGCAACACTGTTATATGATGTGACCTTCTGGAAAATCAGCTGAGAAACAAATACATAAGGACGCTAAAAAAAATCATGCAATAATTCCACTTTGCCATAAAGCAGTCTTACTTTTCACTGGTTTATTACACCTAAAGGCAGCCAAAAAACATTGAACATCTTGGATTGGAACTGCTACCACAGTCACGCAGCACTAGAAATATGATAATTGTAGTTTTGTAACACTGTAACTGTAACACACTGTAAGTCGGTGCTTAAATACAAAGTGTATATAATTACCATACCACGCAGCAGTCGGCAGTGCATGCTAATTTTGTCTTTTTGACGAAAAGTAACCATTTTAGTTGGTTTTAGTAGTAGAAATACATTTCTCTTATTACTAGTTTAAGATGCAGACTATTGCTCACCACATAATCTAAATATATCTTTAGCAGTTACAAAGGTGTGACATATCACCATAACACCTACAGCAGCAGATAATGATAATTATCAAACTGGTACACTGTGGTTAAGGCTTGGTCAGATTTAGGTACAAAAATGATCTGAGTAGGTAGATCTGTGATGATGAAAGACATTTGGCTAAAGCTATCGGGAACAACCATGAACACTGACAGACACAAGAAGCAATCCTGTGTTAATGTCTTGTTGACCCATTCATCCACCTCAAGCTCCTCCCAACATGTTTTTTATTATTATTATTGTTAATGGGAAAATGCGCATTTCAAAAATTAGATATGTAAAATTATCTCAGAATGTATTTTCACATATACATTTTAATTATTCATTTTTTTTATGCGTAAAAACAGCTTCAAGCAGGTCAGAGACAACTGAGCATCCACATTAATATCCACATTTAAAACAGCCATTGAGCCAAAGTGCTTTACACAAGAGAATACGATTGCTGTCGGAAATTTTCCTACCACCTCTGAATCTTAAGGTTAGGACTGCACAGTGTTATTTAGGACGTGAATTAATCAGAGTCATTTAAATATTACAGGAAGCTAAAAGGGCTTTGCTAATTAAACACAAACATATGTCATTTGAGGACACTCGCTAGAACAGCGAATGCTCCTGTTCCCATGAGGACTCAGGTCTCTGTGAAAGGGACATGAGGTGCTTTGGGCTCGTGGTCAGCAGTAACTACGTACCAAACAGGCTTTTCTGTGACACGTGAGCGGCCCTGCAGAGAGCCTTTGGTCAGGAGCCAGCAGGGTGACACCTGCTGGAACCTAGTCTGACCCGCTGGGACCTGCTGGTTCCCAGTTCTGCCCCTGCCAGTGCCTTCCATGACAGCAACAGACGGTCAGACGCCCCCTCATCCAGCTAACACAGGAAGCAGAGCGCAGGGATCTGGGCTGACTGTTCCTGCTGAGAGGAGGTGGCACATGACAGGTGGGACCCGCGTAGTTGCAGGTGTGAGTTCCTAAGTGTGTGTCCGAGCCCGTTTCAGAGACATGCCATCATACCAGCAAGAGCGCGGGGGAGAGATACGAGGAAGGAGTGACAGATCATTTGTGAAAGCTCCATTCATTTGTGAAAATGGCCGGGATGCCAGTCACTATCAGCGTGTCTGCAGTGGCTCAGACAGCCATCGCAGACATGCTGAAAGAGACCAACTGAGAGAACATTACCATAATGACTCTGTCATCTCACCATCCCTCTATCAGCTGCACCAGATCTCTCTCTACGCCGTCTCCCCCTCTGTTCCTCACCCCCATCCATGATTCTCAGCTGTTTCTGTAGAGTAAAAAACTATTCACCCTGACAAGTCATTTCATCTCACGTCGAGTCTGAGATAAGTTCAACTGTTTCGATTTCACATCAGCGCATTTCAAGAATTTGTCTTTGACAAATGCTATTTTGTGGTAATCAGGGAGCTTCTCCAGGATTATTATTGATTATGTTTCCTAAAAATTTAAGGAGTAAGTTTATTTGGAAACAAGCGGGGGTCAAGCTCACTGTTTGGCTTCACTATTTACTTGTTTTGATAAAGAACGCGATGACGATCACAATGAAATGCTCCTACTGAGCAACATTACTTGGAGGAGAAGTTTGACATTTGGGTAAACAAGCTTTTTTGCATTCTTGCTGAGAGTTAGATAAGAAACTTTGCACCGTATCATTTCTGAATATTAAATATGAAGCAACAACCTGGAGACAGTTATTTTAGCTACATTTTCTAAAGATCACAAATTTTCATGTTATATCTTGTTTATGTATAAAAATCAGAGCATGAAACTGACATGGTAGAGTTTATTAGTAGGTGATGTTCAAGTATGTCTTCCCTGGAGTTAAACTTTTTTTGAGTTAAACTTTGGTTTGAACGGATTAAACAAACAAGATTCGTCATAATAATTGTTAAAATGAGATGTTTAGAGGTGCAGGCAGGCAGATTTTCTTAATTTTGGACAGAGACGGGCTGCCCCACCTTTAAGCTAAACTAAGCTAATTGTCAGTAAGTAGCTGAGATGATCCAACCTTCATGTGAGGGATCATTGCTGGTGATTAGAGGTGGATCTGCAGCTACTACCAAGAGGAGAAACAAGCAGGAGAGTCTGCAGTTTCCAAAACCGGACAAAGTGCATCAGGCAAGGAGAACCAGGCGCATGATTGTTGTTTCTTCAACAGTCACATAGTTGTGCACCAGATACTCGCCCCTTAGGGTTGAACTGTGGTGGACGTCATGTGGGGGCTCCAATGCAAGGTGCACACAGTCACATCACAATGACTACACATGAATGTTTTGGCTACAACAACACAACTGTTGCACCCCCTCTGCTCTCCTTGCCAGATTTGGCTCCATGTGACCTCTTCCTGTCGCCAAAATAAAATTCCAACGGAAGGGTCACTTTTTGACACAGTTGAAGAGATGAAGTGCTCATCGCAGGTGCATGGATTGCTGCACAAGGAGACTACTTTAACTGGAATGGTGGCCAAATTAAAATCAGATACGATTTTCAATGTTTATAGTCACAGTCCGGCAACTTTTTAATTAACATACAGACAGACATGAGACTTACATTTAACACTCAGCAGAATTCTTGCTTTAAAACTGCATTCTCGTTGCCCCACACTTAATTTCCTTATTTATTTTTTAATCACTTAAGTAAGTATATGAAGGAAGAGCGCTTAGAGATAAAGCAGACAAGCTGTTTAGCTGTTCAGTGGGCTAAACAATGCTGTAATTGGCAGGTGGGTGCATGAAGCAGAAACTGAGCTAAGACTGTTTGATCTTATTAGAGAGCATTTAATTCTCCTCCTTCTCACTGTCAACACTCCGGCATCATTACACGTATCTGACAGCCACTTTGTGTCTCTAAGTACAAGTTGTTCTTCAGCTTGTTTTAGAAACGGGGCGCCCTTTCATTATTAATTTTTAATATAGCTATTTGAATTTAAATGCCAACTCATTTACCTTGCTCATGAAAGGTTCAGGAAAAAAATGGAGCTTAAAAATGAGGTGTCTGATTAAAGGACCTCAGGACAATGCAGCTACCACTTTAAGAAAAACTGACCAACGACACACAAATACATGCACCCACAATCGATGAAGAGATTTAATACTAATGGAATTTCACAGACAACACAAACACATAAGGCGTGTAGGGGAAGCAATTCTGGAAAACACACAAATGGAGCAGTCTTGTGTGAAAAAGCTGCATCTATTACAAACATTCTCAGAGAAAAACACCTCATAAGAAATCATGAAAACCAAACCACTGTGTGATTTTGGGATTTGCATCCAAACCTCATCAGACACAGTGAAAGTGGAGCCACTTAATTACCAGAGAGAGGAAGGGGGAGAGACGGGAGGAGAGACCTGCTCTGTGAGAGGATAAAGGGATGAGGAGAAAGAGGGCTTTGCTCAGAAGCCAAATCTCTGGATGCTGAAACGAAAACATCCAAAAAGCATGTATGTGTGTGTGTGTGTGTGTGTGTGCGCGTGTGTGTGTGTGTGTGTGTGTGTGTTCCTCTCTGGCTTTCCCATGGCTATTTACAGCCCAGTCAGACACTGGGGACTGTCTGGAGTTCACACAGAGCACACTAGACGAAAAAAAAAAAAAAACATATAAAAATACAAACGTGACCGTAAGCAATACGCACTCTCAGAAACATCTCCTCCTGGGGCATCCAAACAAAGATACAAACACACACGGTCTCATTCATGCAAAAATATCATCTCTTTCCTGGTCCTTAAAAAAATAAAACCTCATACCTTCAGTATGAGCAGCGGTGGAGCGATTTGTCTCAGTGAAACTTTGAAAACGCAATCAAAGTAATCTGCATACATGGGAACACTGTGAAGCACTATTATGATTCAAATGAAACTGTTCTTTAAAAGCATTTCCATTGGCAGCCTAGGTACTTCTGGCATTTTCTCCACAAAAAAAAAAACCTGTGTCCCAAATGCATACTGTTATCCAGCTATAACAGTGGTTTGTAGTGTGTTCACACTGAATTCAACAAAATTAAGGAGAAAAATGCATGTACAAAATGTAAATTAAACAGTAAAAACTAAATGCAGCTGCAGCAGAAGCTCCGAGAACTATTGATGTATAACGAATTCAAAACTGACAATTGTGCTTCAAAGACACAGTCTGACTGGAATCTGTCAGCAGCTTCTGTAATTTCAAATTAATGCAAAACTGTAAACAGCCGCACCATATAGCACATTTCTACTGTAAAAGTAACATGGAAAGTATATAAAGCTTTGGTGCTGAAGACAATAAGTGAAAAGAAAGAAGAAGAGAGAGAACAACAGAAAATCTCCAGGATTAATCTAAAATTTATCATGTTAAACGTTCCAATATCCAGAGTTACTTGACAAGTCATTTATAATCCAATCAACGCATATGCAAACTGTGAGGATTACTTTAATCCACAGCAGGGAGGTTTGGGATCCATCAGTCATACGAACACACATGTAGACGAGACACTAATGAAAGAAAAAAAAGTAGAAAAGGTGAGTGGAAAAGGAAGGCAATCAAATGCTTCCACACAGGAGACAAGCGGACACTGTATCATTTGATAAATGTAAATAATGCAAATCCCACAGACTAATCTGATTCGTGTTTTGTGCTCTCTGGTAACGCCATTACTGCGGTGGAAAAGTCAAACTGAGCATATTTATACATTTCTAGATATCAGGATGTCCACAAATCAAAACTACAGACCACAGCGTTGGCAAATTTGCTGGTCTAGCGCCTTCATAGGATGGATTACAGACAAGCTTTCTGCCACAAAGCCTTCAGGATACAGGTGAGGTGACATAAAAAGCTGCAAAGTTTTGAGTTTCATGTCGATTTATGTGTGGTGGAAGCATGAGTCAAATACAGGACTTTCACTAAGCAGAGTGGGATTCGTGTCCTGTGTGGGACCATTATTTTTAGATGCAGCAGGCTTATTATTCAGTTTTTCAACCATTTGGGATGTTCTCACCTCATTTAATGCTGCTCCATTATCATTTTATTTAATGGCCATGTAGCCAAGATTCTGTATCTCCAAAGAAGGGGAAAAAAGTCAGCAGACTTTCAGCCAGAAGACTGGAGTTTGAGTTCCATCATCAGTCAGTGTAACGGTATTTTTTCTTACTTAAGTCTCGTTTTGACTTTTGCTTTCGCTCCCTGCCTTTTAATCACTTGCATTTCTGTCTGTGTTTGATAAAGTTCAGGCACCAAAACCGCTTGGTTAGGTTTAGAAAAGGATTGTGATTGGGTTAAAACACACTCTGTCGCTATATTTACAAAATGCTGCCGTTCTGTACATTTCCTGGGTGATGACTCCACCACAGATTTTGCATACATTTATTCACACAACTGCAAAAGATCACCTTTGTTATTGGGTTCTGTTAATCAGTGATCAGAATGGATGATAATGCACCTACAGTGTGTACCAGAAGGTGGAGGAAGTCCCTACTGCTCCATATGTACGGGAATGACTTATCGTGATGATGGGTCATTTCATAGGCTAATAACTTGCAAATTGGGGGAGTTTTTCTTTTTTATTATTTTTGTTAGAGGTTATTCAACTAAATTAACGAGAACAGAATTAGAAAAAGGTCATGACGTGGTTCAAAATTGACATTTCCCCAACACTTAATAAGTTTCTCCTCTATTTTTAGGTGATGAGTAATGGTCAAAGCAGTATATGGTTGACTGGCAGAAAATGAGCAACAGTAACGATACCACCACCTTTCTGAAGAGTTTAAATACGTCGCCTATAAACACCTTTACAGAATTGTCCAAAATGTCCTTTTTCTGGTAAAGTCTGGCTAGAAGCTACCAAGCTATCAACAAAGTGAACAGATGCAAACAGTTTAATGTGAATGTGAAAGTTATTCAGATGGCAGCAGGTGATTTCATCAGAAGGGTTAGCAAAGAAGACTGAAAAACTATCTCAGCCAAATGAAAAAGGAAACCAAACGTGACTGCATCCTGCCACAATGTGTTGTTGCTGCTGAAGATACATCAGGTGTTGATTTGTGACATCCTGATGGAGCCAGATAAGCTGCTTCCCCCTGTTCCTGTTCTTCATGTTAGGCTAAGAACCTGCTTGCACTAGTATGACGTCTACTATACAGAAAATCCATCTATTAATTAACTCTCATCATAAAAATAGCCCAACTGAAATCACATGTATCAAAACAATGTTAATGTGTTTTGAAGTGTATTGTAATTCAAATGAAGAATAATTTCTTCTTTTGAGAGACTGATGAAATATCAGAAGTGCTCCTTTCTGTCTCAGCCAGCTGGAGCGTTGGTCCTGCCTGTGTTTGACAGCAGCTGTGAAGGAGAGACAAAGTAAACAAACTTGTGCAGCAGTTAAATGTCATGGACAGACAGTGCGTTGTTAGAACCAAACCAGCATCTAACGGTCCAACCTGGCATTTGCAGGTACATTTATATGCTGTTTAATGTGCTGCAGCAGAGCAGCTAATTGGCTTTCCGGCCTGCAAAACTGAATTAACGGTGCACTTTTCCCCAGCGAATGTTTGTTTTCTACAACAATTGATTGGCTGTATTGAATAAGGTCTCCATCGGACACTAAAATCTCCAAATAATGCAAAACTAGGAGGCACCATAACGGGTCCAAAACATACAGTATACAATTTCTGACTTTTTGTCAAATGGGAACACAGGATAAATGAGTTCCTGAGCAGACATGTGTCCCGTAGTGGACAAAACATTGCAATTTAATTTCAGCTAGACTTCATAAAGTATAAAATTAATTTAAATTATATTTCGACAGCTACGTACGGTCCCACAAGATAATTCACTGTATTGCAGCATTATAACACATATTCAGAGTGAGATGCCTCCACAACTTCTGCCTACAACTAAAATTAGTCTGTTCTCGTCGCACACAGCTCAGCCCACCTGTGATAGAATATGGAGCAACACAATGCGAAGACACCATCATCAACACCAAATGAGGGGTATTTTGTAAACACAAGCGATCACTGCTTCAGTACAGTTACAGAAATCATTAAAACGAATGCCAAGGAGCACTGAAATTAATCTCATGAACACATAATAATGTCTTTCCTATTATTTGCCACCCATGTATACACAAAAACAACGTATTTGTCATGTCTGTCGACACTGTTGAATTACGCCTGTCTCCAGCATAAACGCTTTACAACTGACATTCAGCTGAGTTATTTGTTTATTACTACAGAGCGAGATAACTGACAGACAGGAAGCTGTATGAAAGTACGAAGGCGGTATGATAACATTTGAGATAACAGACGAGCATACTGACGGATCTTCTTCTCGCTGTCTTTTAGCTTCTTTGTGTGCTCAACAGACTGAAATATTGCTGACATTCACCTTGATGCATTTACCAGCATCTGCGCGTTGTTGGCTGCTTCAGATGAAGTGCGTAAACACTACAGAGTGGAATGAAACTGAACGCAGAGATAGACTACGAAATGGCAGTGAGGTCAAGTGTACGTTTGAGTCTTCAAGAGTTAACCGGCGGACAGATGGAACGACAGAGATGCGGGAAGAAAGAGAGAGTGAGGGAGGGAGGGAGGACAGTGACTCAGCTGTACAGATGGGATGATAGAGGAATGAAAGGAGATAAGCCAAAGAGAAGGACTGAGAAAGGAAGGAGAAGGAGCGGAAGAGTCTGGAAGAGAGAAAGATTAATGCTAATGAAATGGGCAACCGAGAGGATGATGAGTCACTGCGCATCTTTTCTGTAAATCCACTTCATGCTTCCACTTCCACTTCATTGGGAGACGGAGTCATCGCCGCAGGTTTGTTGTCAAACACGAGGACCGATCCAAACCGCAAATTAACACCTATCGCTGCCAAAACTATAAGGAACATCGCAGCTGTGAAACATGCAATTTTTGTAAACACTGGAGACACCCCTTATTATTTTAATGTTACATCCGTCCCCACACCTGAAAAATAAACATCCCAATGAAGCAGCACTTAGCAGCTTGTTAACTTAAAGGTTGTTTCATTATATAAAACGCACACACAGACAGTCAGTAACCAACTTGTTAAGTACAAATAGTCTAATACAACAGCGCTACAAAAAAAATCCTACCTAGATGAAGGGTCGGTTTATTTGTTGTTGTAGAAACATGTCGCTTTAACTGTATTATGACTTCAGAGGTTGTAGTGTGTGATGCTGTTGAATTATATTGTGCTGTACTTTTCCTAAATATAAGAAACACATCTTAAAGGAACACAATACAATTCAAAAGTAATTCCAGGTGAATGAAATTTGTATTCGTGTTTCTCAAAGCACTGAGAAATGTCATGCGGAGTGCTTTCCAGCATTAGCATTAGAATTAGCGTTGAGGTCATTACAAGGCAACTTTCAGAGCGATTATTCCTTCACTAGAAAGTCCTTTCAGTGAAATTTGCTCATCTGTGTGTCCTTTTCAATGCTATGCGTAACAAAAAATGGAATTCCATTTGCCTCCATTGCAATCAGTTGGCTCCACAAATGGAATATCTCGAAACTACGTGCAAAAACAGATGCTACCTTGTAGTAATCTGGGTGAACCAAACCTTTATTTTTACTGATCTAAACCTAGCTTTTAATGAGCAGATCCTGCTGTGAGAAATATACACAGTGAGACATGTTCCTGCTGTGAACATTTATTTAAAAACCTGTATTTTGTTCATTCATCTGTGCTATTTTTTTTTGCTTCTGGTGGCATATCTGCTTTAACTTTGCAGCTTCTCAGTTGAGCATGACGCAAACACAACACTCCTACTTGGTCCAGATGTGACTGTGCTACTGCCGGGATGCTTTCAATTAAAATTAGCGTGGCGTGTCACCGGCTTAATTTGAAGGAAAATGTCAACATCTGTGATGGTGATGAGATGACATGTTATCACACACATTCATGCTCACTCATAATGATAATTACTTTTGATATCTTTCATAAATAGCCTCAATGAGCAGCTAAGCTTCACCTCCTGAACCACAGTGATGGACTCTGCCTGCCTTTGTGTAAGTGGTGTTTATCCAGGAACAATTACGTCTAATTGCCAAAGCAAAGTGACTCAAACTGGTTCAGCTAAAGTCAAAACATTTTTGCTGTTGATTGTTCCACATTGTAAGTGAATAAATAAACAGCAAATGAGTACTTTAACCTTGAATGAAAACCCTCCATGTTGTGTGATGAGCTGTTGTCTTGTGTGCAAGCCAATGAGCTTGTTAGTCCTGTTTAGTAAAACCGTTAAAAACGATTGTTGCCATTTTTATTGGTAGAGGTACCTAAAAAATAACTGTTTTAAAAGAAACCATATTTCCTGAGAAGCAAAAACAAGTTTTCTTGCCAAACATCTAGATTGTCCATAAATGTGGCGCACAAAGCAAAATATGGTATTATTTCGTTTACAGCCGACAGTCAGGGCAAGACCATGAACACCACAAAGTCCATCTAAAAACATGTTTTACGTACACAGACTGAGATACATACAGCTTGGCAAAGCATCTCTTCAACAGTCATGCGTTCAAGGGCAAGAATCTAAAGAGCAGGAGGTTCGCGAATTAAACAAAATATAAGTCAAAAAAGCTTTTATTTCCCAACAGTTTGTTGACACAGTTGAGGGCAATGATGACCGTTTTGTTTGGCTTCATCATTCTGGAAGCAAATGCAACGTTCCCACTGGTAATGTTAATTGGTGTTACGGCAAACAACTTTGCATATCAACAACAGCACTTAAACAGGATCAACAGAATTCCTGCAGAAAGAGTAAAAGTAAGTGATTAAAATGTGCACTAAAGTTCTGCTCCACTTAATTTTGCAAGGATTTGTCCTTTGTTAAGCTTTAGAAAACTGTGAACATGTAAAGAGCTGATCTTAGCGAAGAGTTCTTGCAGTGTTGGTTTGATTTGACTTTGTGGTACAATAATTTGCCCCTGCTGCTTGATGGCTTCTGTTCATGAAGTTTACTGCCTTGCTTTTGTCATATATTATTACTTTTCATGAAGTTGTTAGTCTGCAGTGTTGTTTCGGTATAAATAAGTCTTGTAGCAAAGTTATAATTTTGTTATTACAGCAGTATTGAGCACTATGCTGAGGCCGCAGCACTCCTGACTGATTGTTTTTGGGCAGATAGTAAAAAATCTGATCTTGTTCCTAAATCTCAAACCCCTCATTTAGAGGCTGTAAACTGTCAAGGACACAAAACCTCTAATGCAGAAGGACAACATGACAATGCAGATTAGATAATGTGACTGCCTCCTGGTCACAGTGACAAACACACACACACACACACACACACAGGCAGGGGGGGCATATTGACAAAATGTCAGTCTCTGTTGTCTGACACATTTCAACAGCTCATCTTCTGTAGTTAATCAGACCACACACAGTCGGAGTCTAAAACAAGACACTATATTATAGAATCTATACCACAGGATTTTCTATCATGTCAATAAGGCTGCCTTGAATTGGAATTTAAATTTGGTACAAGGACAGAGAGACAGAAATAGACAGAGAGACGGAATCTGAATGAAAGAGCTGCGGAAGAGGCCTGGTAGAAAATCCATAGCCTGCCTGTTATCTGGACGATAATTGGTTTTCCCCTCTATACCCCCCACTCCTCTCGCATCCTTCCTCTTCCTCCTCCTCATCCCTCCTACCTCGCCTGCATTCCCAGATACAGCCCGGCAGGTAACAAAGAGCGCAGCAGGAACCCGCCGTAAATACATAATTTTCCAGATTTGGGGTGTCGCATTTTGCATATTTGCACCTGAATGCCGAACAATGAGCCGACGACACCGCGGAGGAGGCTTAGTGTCAACCAATGCCCCCTCGCGCACACACACACACAAACATGTGCGCCATCAAAAAGGCAACACAGTGAGACACACGCATACATGATTAGCGTGAAGTGTGTAATCAGTGAATGGCCTGATTAGCGGGTTACACTACAGTGCAAGACAAAGAGATTCATTTACTCATCCACTTCAAAAAAAAAAAAAAAAGAGAGACAGAAAAATGAGGGGGTGTGGGGGTGGAGACACAGGGGAGAAGCTATAAAAATCATTTTGTGGCGATGCCAGAAAGACAGACTGGGAGCAGACAGACACATGCACGCTGCCAGCTACAGACAAAGAGGCAAAGTAGAAGAATGCACCGACCAACAACAAAGGAATACAAGACAGCAAACAGGCATTGGGGAGAAAAAAAAAAAAAAAGGAGTAAGTAAGAAGGAAAGACACCGGAGGACATGAGCAAAGACAGGCAGGCTTACAGATAGCCACACACATAATCACACACACAAAGGGTGGGTGCGTAGGTTGAAGACTGCAGGGGGGCTCTGCTGTATTCACTAGCTGAAGATCCAGGAGCGCTTACTCAGCACAGCTCCAGTTTCTCCCTGTTATACAGAGAATGAGTCAGAAACAAGCAGGGGCGAGGGGTGACGAGAGGAAGGGAAGTCCTTATACGAAGGGGTGGATTTGTGTTAATGCTCCTTTTGAACTTTTGCTTTGAACGCCAAGAGACACGACTGCAAAAAGAGAGACAAATATCTGCTGTGAATATTTTATACTAAATTTGTTCATGTGCTGCTAATTCACTTTGACAAATGCATTTTGGAACATTGCTGCCAGAGGTCGTGTTCATTGGGAACATCTATTACAAGCCTTGATTGTATTCCCTTGCAGACATGCACACAGACAGCTGCAGACACCGATACGTAGTGTTATTTTACTACTTTGTAGTTTGCATGGAGGACTCCGTTCCATACACTCACAGTAGATTGACGCGCGCATATTCTGAACATGCACGCTACTGCCCTTATAGCATGGTGACACAAATTATGGATTGTACGTGGATGTAGAGGGGTCAATGCAGCCTCTCACAGACTTGGGAAGATGACAAAGTTTATGCCACTCAGACCTTAGCGGACCCTCACGTACTCATGGATGCTGAAACATGGCCTTTATACTGAACAGAAATAAAGCTTTCTTCTTCACTACTTTTGTGCACGTAGCCACAAGTCCTAAATGAATGCCTGCTCTTGTGATGTTGCTATAAAAGGCTCTCTCACTAACCTTTGTGTGTAGCTAACTGGAAAAGGTATAAATATTTCTATCTTTAGAGGTGGTTAGATGACCAGATGTTTAGGTTTCTAAATCACTTCGTTAAAGCCGTGGTTTGGGGTAAATATTGAAAAAAGTCAATGTGTCTGTCTCATGCTGTAAGTCAGCATTGATTTTTTGACATCAACCAATACCAGTTTTGCACCCTTTAAAAACTACTCAGCCGATTTACCATTACACTACAATAACACTGTTGAACTCACAGTAGACAGTACAAAAAAACTATCAAAATCAATTCAACAGAACAACAGATATAATCTTTATAATCCTATACATGTTTCGTCTTTGTCAAAAGTATGGTAGGACTGTCTAAACTGTCCTACTCAACAGAAGCTCAGCAAACACAAAACTGGTTGAGGCACAATTAGGACAACTCTTGTTGGATGGACTGTGTATCTCGGAGGTCTAACTCATTCTGTAAACAGAAACCATCATGGCAGACTAAGTGTAGCAAGGAGCAGACCTTAGCCTTGAGTTCAAGTGACAGATTTTGTATCTAGATAACCACATGCCCAACTAATCTTGGGTTCACATGAGTTCATCCAAATCTGTGGAGAGAATCGCGATTCAGATCCCAGATTGTGATTCTACCCCAAACAATGAAGGCCATAAGACATTTTGTCCAGATCGCCCACCCATAGACAAAACCTAAAGTACCCACAGTGCAACCACACCAGCTCAGTAAGAGATTCAGGTGTGCTATGCTAGTTGTGGCAAATGTAGCCTCAGCCTCAAGCAGAGATGAACGGGTTACAGAGATGACCACATTAAGGATCACAAAGCTCACAGTTTGGATCGTATCACAGCTTTAGAGTCTCGAATCCAACCATTGTTCATAACAGCAAAAATACTGTCAACTGCCTTTAACATGCCCCGCTACCATGAACACATTACTGCTTTGTAATTTGTATCATAACTATAAACTCTGCATTGAGATTAAGAAAATAATTTCTCCCTTCCCTGAGCTGGAGGTATATTTTCATTTCAATTTAGTTTGTTTTTCAGCAAGTAGGATCATCAGGTGTAACGGGGCATTGGTGTTCGTGGATAGCTACGCTCTCCAAGTACTCTTCAGATTACTTTAAAAAGCAACAGCAGAAGCAAAATTGTACTTCACTATAAAATAATTAAACCTTGCAATTAATTCATGGATCCGTACGGATCACGGATCAACCACAGTCTGTTACGCCACAAGTCCACAGGTGACATTACTTGAGGCATTTTATGATTTTAAGTAGCTCCCTGAGGAGCCACAAATGACTTCAGATGACTTTTTTCACATGCAAAGTTGAAAGTTGAAGCTGCAAAGGCCTGACTTTTTCCAGATGCAAAATCAGAGCTCCCATTTTATCACGATTTTAATTGCCTAAATCTGACCATAAACAAAGGGAAAAACAAGTCCACTGACATTTTACCAATAGTCAATGTCAACAATGTGTGCTAGCATGTGAAATGGCTACATATAGACAACTTCAGGTCGACATAATGGATGAGAAGCTTTTCACAAACAACCAAACAATATTGATCTGTATTCATGAATATATCAGCAAGCAGCAATAAATGGGAACACTCTAGGAGAGGGAAAGAGGCTGGAATGAGACAGTGGAAAAAGGAGTGAGTCAAAGGTTGTGTGGAGGTTACATTTCTAATTTGCAAACCTGTCCCTCAGGGTTGCCAGGTGTGTGAATGTGCATCACATACAGCCTGAAGCCACAGACACACAACACCTTCACACTCACCTTCAGACCTTTCTTCCCTTTCCTCCCAACACACACAAATCCAATCTTCCTCCACAAACATTTTACTAACATATTTTTTCTGCTTCCTTCCTATTCTTTCTCTTTCTAGGGAGAGGAGGAAGACTACTGCCGTCTCTCTTGAAGACACTTTTTTTCAGTCTGGAATAAATAGTCCAATGATTTTGGGGGGAAAAGGAAAAATAAAGAGCACATAATTAGATTTTACTTACCCCTTTTTCTCCCCATCTTTCCAATCTGAGCAAAGGTCCAAAATAATGCAGCACAGGCAAGTCTAATCCTAACAAAGAAAGCTTTTTTGGATACTAATTTGCCTTCCTATCAGTCCAAGGAATCTTGCACTTAACCATCATGCATAAAACAATCTAGAGGATAATTCATACCCGGCTGCTTTCTGAGCCTCGCTGCTTGTAGCGGATAAGTGAATTCTGAATTTGGGAGTAGCGGAAAGTAAAATGAGCACTCGGTGAATGATATATTCTCAATTTTTCATTCAGGAGTTTGGGGGCAGCTGAATATTTGATATCTTTTTTAAAAAGCCTCATTCATCACGTAGTTCACATTGGCCAGAGGAATGCCGGAAAGCGAAAGATGAGGTTATGGCGGGAGAGACTTATGGAAAGTGTCCAGTTATTGAGACTCATTATCGAGAAGATAGAGTACACTGGTGATGGAGTTAGAAACGTACGGGAAGAGTGGGGTGACCTGCAGCGCCGGATTGAGGCTTCATTTACATTCAGAGTAGATTAAGTCGGAGATATCCGGCTTTAAAGTTGTTTCCCGTCCAAAAACTAATATAACTTTTCGAAATTGCAGGTCAGCCTCTTCAACTAACTTTTAAAAAGTCTACCTCCACTTAACTGTAATGGATGGAGGTGAAGCTCTATTAAAGGAATAAGTTCTGATCTAAGCTCTGGCTTGAACCCCAGACTCTGAAACTGGCAACTTTAAAACTTTGAACACATCTTTTCCTACTTTTTTTTTTGCCTCGAGTAAAGTCCTTAAAGGCGAGTCAGCAACCATCTCCAATCTAAGTAAATGTGTAGGAGTTTGGTGCCCCAAATTAAGCCTTAATCCTCTGAAATCCAAACCCTACCAGTGGCTTCGAAAGGCATGTTGGCCTTTTAATTACTAAAACTACACCAGTAATCACAAAAAAAACTCTGAAACAGCCGCTAACAGCCGTGTGACAAAAGTTCAGGGACTTTTGGGCTGAACTGCAGGCTGTGTTTACACCTGTGAGCACTTTATACATAATCACAGAATTTCAACTTTCATATTTTGCAAATTATGGCATTTTAACTTTGTTGTACTGCACAGAAAACATTTTTGAGTTTTTTCTTCTTTCCCACTTACCCAGTTTTAAGCCAGATTTTTGGCATTCTGGGGGAGGCGTGGTGTACAAACGCATTCTTTATCGTTACGAGATCCTCGCATATGTTGCTATTCATGATTCTTTAATATCCTATAATGTAAAAGAATTGTAATCTCTGAATAATGTCTTTTACTGGCTCTGTTTGCACCTACAGTGGCTGTTTTTAGAAACACTGGCAGCTCAAGAGTTGGCCCTGCTGGTCTAGACTGAGATATTGGATGTGTTGCCATAACATTGAGTACAGACATTTCTGGTCCCCAGAGGATGAAAATCAACTGACTTTGGTGATCCTTTGCTTTTTTAACTAGAGGACAGATGGCTGCTGAGCCTCCACAGGGAGTTACAGCTAAATAGCCAAAATTAACACTAAAATCTACTTAAAACGGAGAAATGTTTGAATCTCATTTTACTTTTTAGCAAGTCCCTACAGAAATATAAAACAAATCAGGCAGCTTAAAGGAGCTATATATTTTTTGTTTAGTACTAATTACCCAATATTAACATGGCAACAATACAAACAATGCACGTGGTAAACATCCGCATCCTACATTTAGCATTTAGCTCAAACACATTAGTTCTGTGTCCAGCCTCGGCAAGAACATCACTATTGAATTTTATTACATAACCACTAGCATAATTGCAATAAGTTTGTTTTCTATAGGTGTTTAGCCAGTGGCAAGATCAATATATGTTAATTCCCTCATATTTTTAGCCAGAGAATATCATATATTTACTGTATTATACATTTAATCTAAACAAATACAGCCCAGTAGAGGAGATGCAACATAAATAAGGCCACCTGAGCAGCTTCTGGCCCTCTAAATCATGTATGTATAAGTCGTGTTAGCGATGTGTGGGCGGACATGGAGAGTCCATGAGTGTCTGAATACATTACATCCAGATATCCTCATGATGCTGCATCTACAAGTCTGTAGCGCCGATCATAGCCTGAGTGCATGGCTGTTGCGTGTCTGTGTGAGCCTGACACAGAGACCGTGAGAGAAAGAGACAACAACAGGCAATCTGTTGGCATCAGCAAAGCCTGCTGGGAAATGTGCATCCCGTGGGAGGTTGTCAGCTCAAGGTAATTCACTTCCTGGTTGCTCCCTCACTACGAGCACCGAGGAGACGAAGCAATTAAAGTCACCATCGCAGCCCCAGCCAGGTATCGCTCACACACACACACACACACACACACACACACACACACACAGGAGGCAGCTCCGTCACTCATACAGGTAAATTGTTATCCACACACCTGATGACAAACTACATAAGACACCTGTGAGGAGCCATATGTCAGGAGAACTCGTCCACACAGTCTGAATTTGTTGTTTAATATTCATACGCAGTCTCTTTGTGACAAGCTGGGGAGGTGTTCAGTCACACAGTAATCTGAGGTGATTAGCTGAACGTATGTGTGTGTGTGGGTGAGGAAAAAACAGACAGAGGCAGCGCAGCGTAATTGGGAAAACTCCATATTTGCATAGACTAAAGATGAAAGACTTTCTGATTCTTTTTCATCAATGAATGTGGCAAAGAGCCGTGCAATACGCTTGAAATTACTCCCCTTTTTTTACAGTCTCTGTCTCACTCTGCCTCTCTTTTTCTCCGCATCATTTCATATTTATATTTCATGTGTGTGTTTTGGAGTGTGTTCACGATGCGCATTTATGTCTCTTTAACGTCTATTTGTCGTGGCAGCTGGCGAGGCACGGCACCAGTTGCGATGAAGGGAAAGATGATGGAACTGGCTGGTAAATGCTGCGTGGACAAAAGCATATGGATAGTCAAGAATTACACCTGAATGATATTGCGGAGTATTTCATTCTGCTGCAGTAAGGAAGCCTTTCTGCGGGATTTTCAGAACCCTGTCTGCAGTGATTTGCTTCCGTTCAGCCACAAGGGCATCAGGGAAGACGGCCGCTGATGTTGGGCCGATAAAACCTGGCTCACAGTCAGCTTCTAGTTCATCCCGGAGTTTCTGGAAAGGGGATGAGGTCAAGGCTCTGTGCAGGTCAGTCAAGTTCATCTGCAGCACACTGCAAAGTACTTGACACGCTCCAACAGGAAAGAGTCGTCCCAAAATTGTAATACGATATTGTCTATTATATAAGCTGAACCTAACTGACCACATAATAATTATCAGTGTAGAAAATAACGACATTCTGCTACATGATTGTAAATACAGCTAGTTTTAGTTTCCAGGTATCTCAAATTTATTCACATTAAACAGTCTGACAAGGAAAAAAACAACACTCTGAACCCTCTTAACCTTAAAACAGAAAGGCATGTTTTTTTGTATTTTTTTTTTAAATTTGCCTAAATTACACCATTCATCAGAGCCAGATGCTGTAAAAACAGGAAGAATCATCACATTTTTCTACCTTACAATGGACCTTGAACTAACAATGTGTGACTTTTAGTTTTGCTGGGAAAAACAACCAAACCTAAGTTAAAAATCAGCAAAATTACTTCATTCTACATGTCACGTTTAACAATTTGCTAAGAATAAATAATTTAAAGTAACCTTATTATGTGAACAGCACAAATTCTGTGCTCCCTGGCTGAGAAGAGATTATTGATTCTGCTGCGACCAACAGTCACATAACAAAAATTCTGGGTCTTTTTGGCTAAAGAGGGCTGAGCTTCGGGCTTACTTTATGATTTATGGCATTATAATTCTGTTGCACAAAAGAGATTTATGACTTCTCTTTAATTCCAGCCATGGTTGTGCTGTTTCCATAGAGGTGCAGGAATTTATATTGCGGTGAAAAATGAGGCCACAGTGAGTAAAAACTTCAGAGGACCAAAAATGCCCTGAACCTGCTTGGGGTTCAGAGGGTTAAACTGAACTGCACACACACCAGAGACCCAAAGAAGATGTTGCTTGCAAAACGGTTGTGAAACACTGGTTCAAAATGTCACATTACGGTATGCAATAGCATAAAGGTTTCACTTAATTGAAATTAAGGAGCCTAAACTGAATAACATGGAAAAGCTGGGTCTTAAACAAAGCTGTCGCTTGTAATTCCTTATCTGCCTAATTGACCTAATTTTCACAGTTATTTACTGGCAATGCAACCGTCGACAGGGATGTCTAAAGGAGCATTTTTTTCATTTCTGTTTAACTCACAAGGCTCTAAAGTTTCTAGGTCTATTTAGACAAGAGGAGACATATGCAAAAAGTACAGCAAGGTAAAAATACACCTAGTAGGAGCACAGCCAAATCTAATGGATGTTTACAAAGTGCCTGTGGAATTACTTCCAGAAAAGTGGTTTGGATAATATGGTCAGTTGTCTGCAACCTGCCTCTAAGGCCGAGTTTGAAAACAGAAGTTCCAGTGGTCTGTTATTCTGTTTTATAGCCTACATGATAGGAGGACGATCCTGGTAAAAAAGTGAAAACGGGTGAAAATGACGAAACTCAAAGACATTAAATAGACCTCAAACACCGTCTTCTGAGTTCCATTTCTAAAAACATATATAAGGATGGGACAATAAAGCAGTCCAAACTCACAAAGCACACACTTCCATGCAAGTTCCCTCCAGTGCCCTCCAGCGTAGCCCTTGCCCTAAGCACATAATGACATTAGCATTTCTAGCCCTCTTCTCTCCACATCTTATCTACTTCAAAAGCAGCGCTTCATTAAACACTGCCATCTATCAGAGAGCGGGGAGCTGAGTGGAATGTGTGTGCGTGTCTCCACAACACTTGCAGTGTTATGTGGGGTCACAGACTTGTAGATTAGTGTGACAGGATGGACGTCACACCTCGCCCTCCCTCCGCTGGCTGCATGTTGCCTCCATGTCTCCTCCACTCAGTATCAACATGTTTGGCTCTTCAAGACCAAACACAACATGTCCAAAACAGGACCAGTGCACTTCAGTCGAGGGGAAAGTCATGAGACAATTAAATTAACAAGAAAATCTCAGCAGCACTCGCCTGGTAATGGATTTAGCACAGGGCAAGCATGAACTACATCATTCATTATGTATTGCTATGTCAAAATGCTGAAGAAATATTCTGTTTGAACAAAAAAATACCTGTCCATCTGCATCAAGTGGTTTTTAGTTGACACAGAAATTGCCTTAAAGCACTTTCTTTAGTGATAAATCATTTATGTTGCATTATGGTCACAGTTTACGAGATCAAATTTTTGTCAGATACATTTATCTTTGTAATTTCTGGAGGTTGGGGCGCTAAAAAGACACAACAAAGCTTCTTAAACATACTTCTACCCTCTTTTGAGTTGCACACTAAAGTGTGTGTGGTATACATACATCAAATTTCTCTTACACATCAAATCAAGTCTTTGGGCAAAACCAGTTTAGGCAGACAGCTTCAAATTATGTGTCGAACAGCCTAAATCTAGCGCTGCCAGATTTATACCAGATTTGTTATTAATAATGTACCAAATCTACCAAGTGTTGACTCCGGCCCACAGTTGGCTCAAGCACTGCTACCAAAAGCTAAATTTCAGCCAATATTAGTCCGAGTCTGTTTTGCCAAATCTGGTCACCATACTGTTTATTTGCCAAGTCAGCACAACAAACTTTGTGGCGAGCGGTACTATTTTAAGTATTCACAGAGTCGAAATCATGGACGTATCTGCCATCTCTCTGATCAGATGAAATAATATTATAACAGCTTGGTTTACAAAATATCTACAAAATCTGTGCACCATGAGCACATTAATGGTGTGTTCAGACAAAACACAAAGCGAACTTCACTTCCAGAATAGACACTGTATATAAAAGTGGATGTAGCCTCTCTAACATCACCCGTTGGTTTGTGAAGTAACTTACTCAAGCGTGGATTTAACTGAGAAAAAGACACTATAAGCAACAACACAGTAGCAACCTGTTAATCACAACATAGGCCCACCCTAACACATAACCTGCTTTATTGTCTATTTCCCTCTAAATGTGACCATAATTAACAAAATAAACATCATGCTGTATTGAAGGAGAAACAAAACTAGCGACCGAGACCATAAACTCATTAGAAAAATGTTAGGTGAGGTAACAGATCAAAAGAGAAGAAGAGGCATTTTTTCATAGACTTTGATACAATCTAGATAGTTTTTGCTACCAGAGGAGTCGCCCCCTGCCAGCCAATAGAAAGAATCCATGTTTAAGGGACTTTGACATTGGCTTCTCTTTTCAGACAGGCTCCGTCTGTCTTTTCTATGCAGTCCACATTTCTGAGATGTTTCACAAGTCTGTGATTATTTGCCACAAACATCCAGTGCACCTCCATTAGCTTTAGCTAGTTAGCAACAGGTCGTGTGTGTTTGTGTTGCAGCTCAGATCAGCTGATCATAGAACTGGTCAGGAACTCTTTTTCTTTCTGTTACTTTTTTTTCCAGCTGTCTCATCTTGTTTTTTCTTCATGTTGTCACACACTTGAGAACTGAATTGGCGTCAGTATGCGTCAAGATCAAGTTCAAGTGGAAACAGCTGTAATCGTAACACATCCTACCAGATCTAAATAAACTACACAATGTGTTGACAATTTCCTTATTTATAAAGTTGGCAACACGACAAGTACTACAGATTCTTTATAAATACAGCACTTACTGTGACTGTAATAATTATTACAATATAGTATGAACTCTGTACACTGCTACCAGGCAGGGCTGCAGCAGGTATTCTCTAACACAGACGTCAAAACATCCTGGGGCATTACAAACTGCACAAAAGAAGCCCTCCTGAACATTTTTCTCAATATTCGTGATTGTTTACATTCAGCAGTCATCATCTGGAGATCAGAGTTTTGACACATTTTCTTATACCGCTTTATAACACCCTCTCCTGGGCCGTCACAATGCTACATTCCTCCTCTAACAGAAAACACGACCTGGACAACACTAATAAATCTCAGGTTGTGCTTGTAGAGGCAGCCGGTTCTGAGAGGAGCTCGCGAATTCCCTGAATTCCCCATTTGCCACCGTCAACCAACACCGATGCTGCACCGAGAGGCATTGTGGGTAAAAGATGCTCCCACATAGTGATAACAGATGTAGTGTGGTGTGAGACGCGAGTGAGAGAGAGAGAGAGGGGGGGGGGAGTTTTTGATAAGATAGCGGAAGGTAGCGAGCAGAGGGAGAAGGAAACCATAAAGAGCAACAGTAGGGAGGCCTGATCAGCCGTCTCTGGAGAGGAGTGGAGGGAGGAGAGAGATTGTGGACTGAAGTGAGTGATGGAGAGGAAGCCAGGGAGATATTGACAGAGAATCCGGGGCACCAGATGGAGGGAGGGAGGCAGAGAGGGAAAGAAAAAGAGATTTGCGACTCACACAAATACCAAAGATTTAGATTGAGGGAGGAACAAAGAGAGACAGGGGCTTAAAGAGCAGGAAAGAGAGATGCAGTGTCTGTGTGTGTGTGTGTGTGTGTGTGTGTGTGTGTGTGTGTGTGTGTGTGTGTGTGTTTGTGTGTGTGTGTCTTGGCGAGTATGGAGGTCTCAGTTTCTTGGCAGGACGCTGCAGCAGAGCTTGGCCCGGACCCTAATGGAGTTGTAAGAAGCTTCTGAGTTTGATCGCGCACACACACACACACACTCTCACACTTAAATATACACAAACACACGTACACTTTCACACCTCCATCCCCTCTCGATCAGTCTGGCTCCAGACAACCTCGATGCACTGACGCCACTGTTAAACCCAAACTTAAGCGAAAAAGGAGTCCCGGTGCAGAGAGTGGCTTTATATAAAAGAGCTGGATGTGTTCAGGCTTTAAGCATCATGTAGAAATCAGATTTTCTTTTCAAGTAAATAATCAATTAAGTAAGCATAAGATTTAAAAATACTGGTTGTAGTGTGTTAAGTACTAGAAGTTTTTTGTGGCAAAATCAGCAGCTCATCTGTTTTTCTTCCACATTTTTCTATTAGTGGAAGCGTTTTCTGGACTTCTTTACGATACACTAGAGCCAAACACTAGAGAATTAAATGAGAGTGATCGACGATGATATTGACTTTAAAATGCTCCGCACTCACAGAACATCTGTTGCAGATAAAAACACGTCTTAACTTGTGTATAACTGACGTTATAACTTTTTATTTCAAAGTACTTTTTGGTCGCAGCCCTGTCTTGTGTTGCAACTATCATCTAACATAGCCTGCATGTGAGGCGTTTTGGGTACAATCTTATGTACATAAAGATGCACTGAATTCAAGTAAAGATGTAATTTTAATATAATGTTGAAGCTTATTTTGATGCAGATTTTTACATAAGCAGGAATGAAGCACCACACACTCATGAAAAGTTGTGAAGTTTCATAAAATGCAAGTAAGACACATATCATACCCGTTTTTCCTGATCTAAGAATTCCTGATATTTGGTATAACAAGATTCACGTTCAACCGAACCCTCAAACGTGTTTTTCTTTACTCCAGGAGCCTTTGGATGTGGTTACAAGTTCAACAAAGCCCACATCTGACCGCTCCCAGCCGGACCAGTTGGTGGCGTTAGGTGTGGTCAGAGGTGAAACAGACCTGAAGCTGTGGAGCAGCGACGGCAGCAAAACACTGATATTCAGCCTGGTGTTTAGTTACTCTTTTAACGTTTTATTTTCTTTAAACTGGCGTCACAGCCGCATGATAGACTTGTTTGTTTGAGCCGGAGCATTTTTGACCTTGGGAACGCATACGAGCTAGTAAGTGAATGAGCTGCTGTTTTTTTCCGACCACAAAGCGTTTTTCTGTATGAATTGAAGTGTTCCATTCCAGAAACAGTAAATTATTTAATGCGTTCGGTCAACATATTTAGATTACAAATTATTTTGAACAACTGAAGCATTTTCTAAAGCATCAACAGTGACACCTACGATTCTTTTCAACATATCGATTTGCCATTCAATAAATAAATTGAACTTTTTGTGCATAAAATGTCCAGAAATAGTCAAAAACAACCATTAAAACACAGAACCACCAGGTAACATATTTAAAATGCTTGCTATTTCCAACAGACAGTCCAAAATCAAAATGTTTACTATTATATTGTTGCAGCTGTTGCTTAAAAAATGACTGAAACCAGCATGTATGGAAGAAAATGTTTCTGATTTTCTCTCAGCTAACTCATTAACAAATTGATTAATTGTAATAGCATCTCATATGTCTATTGTGGGTAAAAATTACACACAGCACGATAGATTTTACCCATATCTTTTAAAGTTTTAGACTAAATCCCACATGCACAAGAACTGGTGACACACAGACGCTCTCGGGTCGTCTGTATGTGTGTGTCCTTCTTAATCCAGTCCTTAATTTGACTTGCATTCCCCAGAGTTAACCTCTGACCCGCACTAGGTTTCCTCACCGCATGCAGCTCTTAGATTTTCCCATCAGTTCTCACCCTCACTGCTCCCCACTGTGGATGCTAGTAGTGGTTATGCAAGGACTGTGGTTATGTCACACACTTGGACTTGCAAAAAAAAAAAAGATACAAACACACACACACACACACACACACACACACACACAAGGAGGCTGCTAGCCAGACTTTGGTTTTGGTCGTCTGATTTGCCGTTTCCTGAAACAGAGAGCTAAAGTGCTGCGGCCATGAAACAACTTGAGAAAAATAAACAGATATCTGCGGGTTTGCTTCTCGCCGTTCATCCTCGTCGGACAACACTGGAAACCAGTGGCACCGCAACACACATGCACAGACACACACCAGACCCATGCTGCGAGATACAAAGAGGCACTTAAACAGTCCAACACAAGCAGGAGAAGAAATCAGAAAATAAACGCCAGGGAGACCGCCTGTGAGGATGCCAATTAAAACAGAGAGTCAGTACAGGAATACTGAAGTGTGTGTGTGTGTGTGTCCTCTGGGAGTCACTTCTCTCCACTTAAAGGTTGTTTGTTTGCAAAGGAAGAGGGAGATAAACACACCTAGCCGTACAAACAGGCAAAAAAAACCAACAAAAAAAACAAAAAACAAGACGGGCTTTCCCCAGAATGTTATTGAGCGAGAGGGAGACAGTGAAGAGGGATCAGCCGCCATCTGCCGAATCATGACTCATTCTCTTTGTGTGTATCAGCTTTCAATCAGCATCACTCCATCACAGTCAGCATGATGTCACACGCAGCACATTTATCCTCATTTCTCCTACCAGACACCGCACAGGGTATAATGTGTACGATGACAGACTGTCATGGCAGATTCATCTTCGCCGTTAATATCAGTCCATGTGCAAAGCTGCTTATAGCAAAAATACACATTCGCACACTTTATCCTTTTACAGCGAACTCTACAGTGTGCAGGACTTTCACATACTCTGTGAGCATGTAGCTTATGTATTAATACAATAGACTGAAGAACCTGTAATCCATGCACAGAAGTCTCATAAATAAGGCATCCTCCTACTTTAAAAAAAAAATCACTGCAAAGGTCTTCCAATCAAAAATGGTGTATTTGTTGTGTAATTTAAAAAAAAAAAAACATCTGCTGTACAGTGTGTTATTTTACTATACATATAACTTATATATTATTTTGCTCGACCGACTTTCCCTCGATCTCTCTGCACGTGCATTACCCAGAATATCATTCAGCCTAAAGTGCTTTCTCTATCGGAAAGCACTTTGGCTCAACGTCTGTTGCTTTAAATGTGCTATATAAATAACAGTGACTTGACTAAATTTGTCGCAAGTATGTGAGAGTTACAGTGGTAGCCCCAGCAGACAGTTTCTCCCCCTTTTTCCATAAAAAAAAAAGGAAAACGCTTCCATGTGCTTCATTTAAAGCACAATCTCAGTTTGTACATACCGTGAAGACCTGATTGGAACAAATTAACTCGGCGGAGACGTAAATATGGCATATGAATAAAGCGAGGATGTGATAAATGCTGATCCCAAAGCTGATAAAAAAAATAAAAACAACACAGTAGATCAGAGGAGGCAGATTTGTTAACATTAGAGATGCACCGATCTGATCCGGGGGATTGGTGTCAGCGCCAGTACTGACCTGATTAAGCAGATCAGCTATCAACCAGACATGGCCAATCTATAAATGCATTTTTTTTCGTGTAGCATCATTACAAAAGTCAGCATGTTTTTGTATGTGTGTAATTTTTAATTCTGACCTTACATAGCTGCATAAATTGCCACTAGTGAATTCCACACAAAGCACGCATAGCTAACAAATGTGGGGAAATTGCAGCACTGGTGTGAGCCGCATTGTGTATTAGTGGATAACAGGTGATGATATCAGAAGAGAAGGAGGTTAAAATCACAGAGTGCATCGTAAATGCAAAGCAGCGATGAAATGCCCTGATGTACAAACACTACAGGCCCTCCATAAATTATGTAATATTGTGTAAACTAATTATTCCCACACATCCAACCAGCAGATAAGTGCTTTAGGGAGTGTTTTTAGGATTTATTTTTCCTTCACAGCAGAGAGACCTACAGACACGCAGTCACCATTTACAATACAGGTCATCTGCGAGCGAATATGACCCATTAAACAGCAGTGAGATCATACAGTATTGATTTTCCACTGTGCGTTCATGCCTCACGCCACAAAACTGCAGCACAGGATCGTCTTCTCTACATCCTGTACTTATCGTGCGTGTTTAAACAGTGTATGTGTGCGTCTAAGTTCACGTTGGAGGTTTATTGCGATTCTTTCAGCAAAAAGGAGGGACCTCATGACTTAGGAATGCTATGAATGGCTCAGAGGCCTTAAGATGGGAAACTATGCATTGATTCCCGGAGATTATTCCCATAACGTTAGCCTGCACGCCCTCCTCCGCTGTGACCTGGCCGCTGACTCACTCATCTGCTAAAGTACAAATAGCTCTCAATTAGGAGGCGTGTCACACGACTGCTCATGCACACGTTAACACACACATGCCTCTAACCAGATGGACAGATGTGCATGTGTGTGTAGGCCACCCAGTGTCTCCTCATGGGCCACTGTCTCGACCCAATAAAAGCCAAGTATGTGTAACACAGTGGACGTAACTCACTGATGATAATCCACGGACAGATTTCCACCCATAGCACACCTGACTGACTTCAACTTCACCCTTCAAGTCAGTTGTGTTCCGTCCTATTGTTTGAGTTCCCACAAAGTCAAAGCTACTGTTTCTGCACCGATCTGAACAACATATTTTCACCAGCACTCCCTCAGTGAAACTTTGAGTCATTTCATAATCTCCTCAGTAAGCTCCATATTAAATCAGGGATTTGTAAATAATCACAGTCCTTCCATAATTTTTATTTTTAATCCAGATTCATAAGGTAAACACAATGGGCAACAGTGTATACATTTTGGGGATGTTGGAGATGAGATACTGTGCATAAAGTAACGAGTTGGGTTGAATTTTTCAGTTAGGTCCATGCCATCAACACAGATTCATGAAGGGTAAACAAACACCAGCAGACAAACTCATTCTAGTTTGTCAGGCTGTGCGCATACTGTATGCATACTTGACTTTTGACTTTGCTTTTCATGTACATACCAGCACACGTGGTAACAACGGAGCCATTTCCATGACAACAGAATAACCAACATCCTCTTAGGCCATAAGATGTGTCTGAAAGCGACGCAAAGTGCAAAACTGGTCTCCAAGGTTACTAATGCACCTTCAAGCTAAAAAAAATGCTAAAAATCCTGTATTATTAAAATGAATTACATTGAGCAAGAGTAAGAGTTTCTAGAGCAAGATTAAAATGTTCCACTATTTGTAATCTCAGTTTGGGTGGCTGATATTTGCTAGCAGTGAAAATCACAGTTCAGTTCACCTTGGTAGGCAAAGGGAAGACAAAATGTAAATGCAAACAGGTTAACAGTTCTGTCTGATATGAAGCAATGTATGGTGTTTGCCATGTTAACATTTGGCATTATTTGTCACAAAACACAAAATACAGCTGAGACTGATAAGAATCCTGGTAGTTCTGCATGTACCCGACACATTTTGACCTGATGATGGCACTATAAGAAAAGCCAGTATCACCAAAGTCTGTAGGATGCATCCTCTAGGGATCCAGAGCATCTCTGGTCGCTTCAATGCC